>NC_056733.1:1692276307-1692344284 GCF_019279795.1 Protopterus annectens
ATGAAGCAAAAATCTGGACAATTTTCGCAAATGATGGTAGGTAGGAAATTCAGGCTCTTGCTACTAGCACCCAAGGTGCAGTGCTTGAACATGTGTAATTCTAGCCACCAGCTGTATTTAACCTGGGCATTGCACACGCACGCACAAAAATGAAAAGCTGAAATTTGGAAATTAAGCAGTGCCACTTTGGAATCGCGGCACCCCATTTTTGAACCTCAAAAAACATTAAAAAAGAGATTCTCAGTATGGTTGAGAGGTATGCACAATAATTCTCACATATTTTAAATATTTCTCAACTTACAAAGTTGATGGAATAACTGGATCTGTGTTAGTATGCATTTTCTGTGTGACTGGTAGAATAACTGGATTTGTTTTAGCATCCATTTTTATATGTGAGCAGATTGAAACATAGGGGCTCATTTTAATACATCTGCTATAAACAGGTAAAAGTGTTAGTATGCATTTTTCTGAGGTATATGAAGTCTGCATAAAACCATACATAATGGTGTGGGCCAAAGGCCTGAAAGTAGCAACAGATTAAGTACTGTTCTTAATAAACTTAGAAAGTTAAGTTTGCTAATATTAGTTGCAGACTTTCGCTGTTTTTCACTCTGTTTCTTGTGGTTCTCAGTGCACTGTAGCTTTAATAGCCATGCATATTCTAAATTTGTGTTGCATTGTATGCTGAAATTCACTTCAGTATATTCATCTTCATGTTTTGTAATGACATGCCAAAGGGAAAGCCTATTAAAGACTGACCAGTTCTAGATCATGTCTTGACTCTCATAGCCTTAGTTTAAGATGCTGTGCTGTTTCTTAGTGCTGCAGGCACTGCTGGCTGAAAATTCTTGATGCAAATACATCAGTTGGGGAGAATTATCTGAACATTTATAACATGAAGCAACCGGAGTGAATGATAAAAATTCAGAGGTGTGTAGCACCATTAGCTTGGATAGAATTGCAGCTTACGTGTTGTAACTTGCTATTCTGTTGCTATTGCCTTAACAGATGTATAATACAGCAAAAAATGAGAAAAACCTCCCTATTTGTATTTTTTTTTTACATTATACTGTGACAGTTGTGTGATCTTGCATTATACTGTATTTAGATTGAGTGGTATGGTGAACTTTTGGATAAACATGTAAGCTGACTGCAGATTCTCCATTGCTCCTCAGACCTGATGCTGGAAAAATTGCAGTGACTGTCTTAAAGCTTCTCTCCACATGCCTGGAATATTAGATGTACTGGTAGCTAGAAATCCTGCCCATTTTCCTTGGTCCAACAGAGAAAAATAACAGTTGCTGAACTTGCACCTATTGATCATTCCAATTAGCTTTTTATGCATTCCTGCTGCTTATTTTGATTGTAATACTAGCATCCAATCTGCAACTGACACTAAGATGTGGCTGGACTCCACTAGCCTTCTCCATGCTGCATGGTTTGAAGTACAAATGAAAGTGGTACATATTTTTTGTGTACTGAGAAAGTTCTGGACAAAAATAACCCTTTGGAGAGTAAGTTTTGTACTGGAATGATGCCTGTAGAAATTTAAGTTTGCATTGCATTGCTCTGACTTTAGTAGACAGAAGAAATGTGCTTTTCTGATTGTGAGTTTGTGTTGTAGGAATGGAGTCTGCACTGAAACAAAAACAAATATCAGGTGCACAGCAGGTAAAGGCAAGGCGTGCTCATCAGTAAGAGGCAGCACAGCTGTCAGCAAGTTTTGCTGCTGTCCTGACTCGGTAAGTTAAAACCCATTGTGCATAACTGACCATTGAAGTGTAAATCACTACAATGTACAGGGCTCCAACTTCAGCGTTATAACTGTGACCTACCTGTTGATAGGCAACAATACATGACATACTACTTTTGTATGTACAAGACCATTTTCTCACTTTTCATTCATCATTGCACCTATCTCCATTACCATCCATAGCAGTGTATAACAACACGCCAATAGATGGATTCTGGAAGGATCCTTTAAATGGCAGTTCAGTGTACATGTAACAACAATTTTTCAAGCATGTTACTGCCAGCTTTGCTGTGCTTGTCATGCATAATTTGTCATTGTCTTTATATTATGTTCATAGGTTCATAGGTTCATAGGTAGGTACTAGGCTATCAGCCCAAGGGCCTAAGTAAGCCTAGCCAACAAGGTTCCCTGGCTTACGCCACCCAAGAAAATTATTTTCCTGTGCCACTGTCGAGCAGAGCCAAAGAGGTGATCCCCGGGGTGTATTTCCTATTTCTCATCCACTCATCAAGATTTTTCTTGAAGAGTGCTAATGAGGATCTTTGCTTGACATAGATGGGTAGCTTGTTCCAGACTATAGGAAGTCTCTGGGACAAGACTCTAGCCCTCCAGCATGTCCTGTTTATTGTGGTGGCAAGCTTTAGGTTTCTAGAGCATGTAGCTTGGAGGGATTGGGATTTCTTTAGGTGTAACATGTCCAACAGCTGTGGGTTTAACATAGCTTTATATGTTAGACAGAGCTTGCCTCAGAGTAGGTGATATGCTACAGAGTAAAGCTGGAGTTTTTTGAGACGGTCACTATAGGGCATCTGTTTGAGGCCAATAATCCTCTTTGTAAGGTACTTCTGTGACCTTTCCAGCTGCTGCAGATGTCTTGTGAGGTACATTTCAAAAGGGGCTTTGTACTCTATAATGGGTCTAATGAGTGCCGAGTAGAGGGGAACAATGACCTATTTTTTCTTGGATGAGAACCCTTTTGTAATGAGGTGTGCCACATAGAAGGATTTCCTGACTACTGTGGCAATGTGATTATCAAAGGAGAGACTACTGTCCACCTGGGTCCCAAGGTCTCTTATCACACATTCGGCATTAAGTAGACTGATGATTATGCGGTAGTTCATGGGTACATAGTTTTTACCAAAGGGGATGACAATGCACTTTTTGGCATTGACCTTGAGGCCATGCCTCTGACACCATGCATCTGTCTCAGTGAGGCCCTTCTGTAGGATGTCCACATCATTTGGGGACTTGATTGTGGCTCCTAATTTGCGGTCATCTGTGAACTTTATTAGCCAGAGGTCTTCTGTGTTAGCCTGTACTTCAGAGAATTAGATACCATAGGGGAGAAGTCACAGGACTGAACCCTGTGGTACTCCACTTGTCACTGGTTTGAAGTCAGATTTGGAGTCTGCAACTTTTACAGTGTGGGTTCTGTCAGTGAGTCAGTTGTAAACCCATCTTGTGACATAGGGATTTATACCTAGTTTAGTGAGTTTAACTATAATTCCAGAATGGGAGATGGTGTCGAAAGCATTGGCTAGGTCAACATAGACTGTGTGAACCACCTTACCCTCATCTACAGCTTTGGTTACTGCATCAAAGAAGTCAATCAGGTTCAGAAGGCATGATCTGCCTTTCACAAACCCGAATTGGGTGGGTTCCAGAGTTTGGAGGTCACCAATGTCTTTGTTAATGAGTTCCATGATGATACGTTCCATGACCTTGCAGACCAGGCTCGTCAGGCAAATAGAGCAATAGTTCCCAGTTCTCAGTGGTGGCTCCCCTTTGTGGAGCTGGACAACTGTTGCTGTGCACCATTCAGTGGGCACAAAGCCTGATGTGAGACTATGACTGAGCATGGTGCTTAGGTAGGGAGCCAGTTTGTTCAGAAGTGCATGAAAAACACAGCCTGGGATGTTGTCCAGTACCATGGATGCTGTGGTTTTGGTTTTAGAGAGTGCAGCTTTTACCTGCATAGGTGTAGTTACAGGGACTCTGCATTCTTCCTGTATAGATATGGGCCCTTTAGGGGATGAGAGGGGGGTAAAGTTAGCACTGAACCTATCTGCTAGGATGTTGGCAATATCAGTTGGTTCTGTAATTTTCGTGCTATTGTCCTGTAACTCAGAGCAGATCTGGGTGTTGCCATTGAGATTCTTGACATAGCTATAGAATGCTTTATGGCTGCCCTTAGAATCAGTGGTGATTTTGTTTTCATAGCTAGCTTTGGAGGATGTTATAAGGGATCTCAGCTTCTTACTGAGGCAGACCAGGGAGCTCCTTCACTCATGGGATTTTGCTCTCTTTTGCAACAGTTTCTTCCTTCTGCTGTTTATGGCAGGGGACCACCAGATTGGCTTCCTTTTTTTGGAGGACAGTGTCTTGGTTCTGTTTAGGATAGCTCAATCCATGCACTCGTGTAAGTGCTTATAGAAGGCATTTGTGTAGGATTCAGCAGTTGTAACTGTATTGTCCATCTGCATGGGTGTCATGAAGTTCACCACTTCTGTCTTAAGAAGCATGAAATTGGCTTTGGAGAAATGTTTTACTGTGGTTTCCTTAATGGTGGGTGGTGGCAGGATGCAGATATCTAGGGTGATTAGCTTATGGTTGGATCTGACCAATGAGGAGTTGACTTCAGGTGTGGAACACAAGTCACTCATGTTTGTAATGATTAGGTCAAGGATATTGCTCCCCCTGGTGTGGGTGTGGAAAAGTTGATCAAGGGCATTGGAATTTATGAATTCCTTAAAGCGTTGAGCGAAGGAGTTGGTACATGAGCAGTTTTCCCAGTTAATGGTGGGGTAGTTGAAATTGCCCATTATTAGGGTGTTTGGTTGAACCCTAATATTTTCCAGTATATCAGGAAAAAAGGAGTAGAAATTCTGGGGCATGGTGGGGGATCTGTAGCAAGCTACAATTTGGATTGCAGTTTTGCCCAGAGTTAGTTGCATTTGGATAACCTCGGATGCATTATGCTGTGCAACTAGCCTGAAGGTGTGGATATCCTTAAAGAATATGGACACACCTCCGCCTTTGGTGTTCTGGTCCAGGTTAAATGGCTGAAAAGTGTGGTATGAGTTATAGCCTGGTAATGCAGGGGTGTTCTCTAGAGCCTTGAACCAGGTCTCAGTCACTGCACAAATATCGATGTTCTCCATTTTAAGGAGTGCCTCGAGTGAGTGCATTTTGAGATTTAGACTTCTAGCATTGAGTAGCATTACCCTCAGTTTTTGCTTGCCTGTTCCTGTTACGGTGGTGAATTTGTCATTTGAACCTTGCCTAAAAAAGGCACTATAGCAGTGGCAAGACACTTAGCCAGTATCTAGAATCCCAGGGGTGACAGGTGCAGGCCATTGCTGGCAAAGCATCGTGGTCTGTCAACCATGTCATCCCAGGCAGACAGATACTAGATCCCCTTAGAATGACACCAGAAGCTTAGCCAATTGTTGAAGTCAATCATTTTGTCCTTGTACTGCAGTATCATTTTGGATGATGTCAGGATGCTACTCAGGGCTAGGGTCATACCTGCCTGGGCTACAAGATCAGAGACCTCCGCCATGTCTCTTTTCATATGGTCCAGGGAGTTATGTCTCAGGTCGTTCACACCAACATGGACAATGACAGAGTCATAATTGTACTTGTTGTGGAGTGACCTGAGTGCATGGGTTATGTGGTGGATCCTGGCACCCAACAGGCAACTGACAGTAACCTTCTCCTTGTTTTTCCTGGTGAGTGGGACTTCATTGTGCCTGACTATAGAGTCACCTATGACTAGTGTGTTGGGTACTTTGTTTTGCCTTATGGGCTATGGTTTATTGACACACTGAGTCAGTGGGCTATGTGTCATTTTGGTTGTGTTGGAGGGGTAGATATTGCTTGCGTTTCTGCTTTGGAGGTCTCTGTTGCTTGAGCAGATTATTATTGAGAGCCTTCACGAATGTTTTTGTGTTTCTATGTGTGGATTTTGGTGGTGTAGGTTTAGTGGGACAACGTGATGAGTGTGGTGTGGTGCAAGTGTTTACTTTCTCCTCTTGACTGTCAAGTTCAGTCTTGGATGGAAAGAGCTTTACCTCCAGTTTGTCTTGATAATTACATCTTTCACAGGTTGTGGTGTTGGGTGGTAGGAGGAGAGGGTTGTCTGTGTGCATCAGGCAATTGCTACATTTCCCCAAGATGCCCAGATTCATCAGATAGACAGGAGAGAACACTGGGAGCTGATCCTTGGAAATGTCTGAATAAAAAAACTACTTTCCTCTAGACAAGTGAGGAAAGCGAGTATAAGAGCTGTTTTTCTTAAAGCAAGTGAGGAAAGTAAGTGCACAAACTGTTTTCCTCTAGGTAAAGAGGAAGGTTGAGTGCTATAGTAATTTGTAGCTTAATTAGTGCTAACAACAAGTTCTAAACAAGTGTTGATCACAAATAAGAATGTAAGTGCTAAAACTAAGAATCTGTACATGGATCTTGTGGTAGATAGGCTACGTAGTGCTTACCACTCCCACTGATGAGCTAGAATGCTTCCCTCCAACACAGAAAGGCTTGGGGGGCTCAGAAGCTTACAAACAGTCCCGGATACAGCAAATCTGTATCTAGACTAGACTAGTTACAGGAAAGGTGGGAAACAAGAGCAAATGCAGGCTTTTAAACCAGAAAGTTGAAAGAGATGGAAAAACTGACCAAATGGCCAATAAACTACAAATTCTGGGCCAGAAACCACTTTTTTGGTAGATAGACTACCTAGTGCTTACCACACACACTGATAAGCTACTAGGCTTCCCTTCAACACAGAAAGGCTTGGGGGGCTAAGAAGCTTACAAACAGTCCTGGATACAGCAAATCTGTATCTGGACTAGACTATGTAGGCAGCACTTTTTGAGGGGAGAACTGTAGAGCTGATCATATTCTGTGTATTGAATAAGGTAGCATCAGGCTGGCGATATTTCTGCACTTCCTTTGCTGAGTAAACATGTGAATGCTTCAGTCATGTATTGCGAGGCAGCATATAGTCAGATGGTTCTTTAAAGCAAGCAAGCTGAAAAGCTGTCAAATCCTGTGGTACCTGCAGTGGTTTCAGATAGACCGTAAAACACTAGGTAAGTTTTTTTTTTTTTTTTTTTTTTTTTTTTTTTTTATTAGATATTGGGAAGCTGCAGTTGTCCTTCTATCATTCAGAAGTAATACGATTATTTGTTTTAGGCATGTCATGGAACAATTGGTGTCTGTGGGAGCAGCAGAGCTGGATGTTTTAAGTATGTTTTTGAAGCATCAGTGCCCATGGCAGCAGCAGAGCTGGATGTTGCAAGCATGTCATGGAACCGTCAGTACCCGTGGCAGCAGCAGAGCTGGGTGTTGTAGACATGTCATGGAACCATCAGTGCCTGTGGCAGCAGCAGAGCTGGGTGTGGTAGGCATGTCGTGAGACCATCAGTGCCTGTGGCAGCAGCAGCAGAGCTTGGTGTGGTAGGCATGTCATGAAATCTTCAGTGGCTGTGGTAACAGCAGAGCTGTGGTACCTGCAGTGGTTTCATAAAGACCGTACCGCACTAGGTAAGTTTTTTTTTTTTTTAGATATTGGAAATATGCCGTTGTCCTTTCATCCTTCAAAAGTAATAAGATTATTTGTTTTAGGCATGCATTGGAACAATCAGTGTCTGTGGGAGCAGCAGAGCTGGATGTTTTAAGTATGCCTTTGAAGCATCAGTGCCCATGGCAGCAGCAGAGCTGGATGTTGCAAGCATGTCATGGAATCATCAGTGCCTGTGGCAGCAGCAGAGCTGGGTGTTGTAGGCATGTCATGGAACCATCAGTGCCTGTAGTAGCAGCAAAGCTGGGTGTGGTAGGCATGTCATGAGACCATCAGTGCCTGTGGCAGCAGCAGCAGAGCTGGGTGTTGTAGGCATGCCATGGAACCATCAGTGCCTGTGGCAGCAGCAGAAGTGTTGTAGGCATGTCATGGAACTGTGAGGACCTGTGGCAGCAGCTGAGCTGGGTGTTATAGGAATGTCATAGAACCCTCAGTGCCTGTGGCAGCAACAGAACTGGGTATTGTAGGCATGTCATGGAACCATCAGTGCCTGGGCAGCAGCAGAGCCGGGTGTTGTAGGCAAGTCATGGAACCATCAGTGCCTGTGACAGCAGAAGAGCAGGGTGCTTTAGGCATATCAATGAGCCATCAGTGTCTGTAGCAGCAGCAGAAGTGTTGTAGGCATGTCATGGAACTGTGAGGACCTGTGGCAGCAGCAGAGGTGGGTGTTGTAGGAATGTCATAGAACCCTCAGTGCCTGTGGCAGCAACAAAACTGGGTATTGTAGGCATGTCATGGAACCATCAGTGCCTGTGGCAGCAGCAGAGCCGGGTGCTGTAGGCATGACATAGAACCGTCAGTGCCTATGACAGCAGCAGAGCTGGGTGTTTTAGGCATATCAATGAACCATCAGTGTCTGTGGCAGCAGCAGAGCTGTGGCACCTGCAGTGGTTTCAGATGGGCCGTACAATACTTGTAAATTTTTTTTTTTGTTTTTACAATATGGTAAGCTGCAGTTGCCCTTTCGTCATTCAGAAGTAATAAGATTATTTGTTTTAAACATGTCATGGAACCATCAGTGCCTGTGGCAGCAGCAGAGTTGGGTGGTTTGGGTACAGTATGTTATGGAACCTTCAGTGCCCTTGGCAGCAGCAGAGCTGGGTGTTTTAGGTATGTCATGGAACCATCAGTGCTTGTGGAAGCAACAAATCTGGGTGTTGTAGGCATGTCATGGAGCCATCTGTGACTGCTGGAGCAATAGAACTGGGTATTGTAAGCATGTCATGGAACCCTCAGTGCCTGTGGCAGCAGCAGAACTGGGAATTGCAGGCATGTCATGTAACCAACAGTGTCTGTGGCAACAGCAGAGTTGAATGTTTTAGGCATGTCATGGGACCTTCAGTGTCTGTGGCAGCAGTAGAGCTGGGTGTTGTATGCATGTAATGGAACCATCAGTGCCTGTCACAGCAGTAGAGCTGGGTGTTTTAGGCCTGTCATGGAACCATCGGTGCCTGTGTCCAGTACATAAGGCATTATAGGCATGTCATGGAACCATCAGTGCCTGTGGCAGCAGCAGAACTGGGTGTTGTAGGCATGTCATGGAACCATCAGTGCCTGTGGCAGCAGCAAAGCTGGGTGTGGTACGCATGTCGTGAAACCATCAGTGGCTGTTGTAACAGCCGAGCTGTGGTACCTGCAGTAGTTTCATAGAGACTGTACAGCACTGGGTTAGGTTTTTTTTTTAGATATTGGAAAGCTGCAGTTGTCCTTTCATCATTCAGAAGTAATAATATTATTTGTTGTATGCATGTCATGGAACCATCAGTGTCTGTAGCAGCAACAGCAGTGTTGTCGGCATGTCATGGAACCATGAGTACCTGTGGCAGCAGCGGAGCTGGATGTTGTAGGAATGTATTTATTTATTTATTTTATTTATTTATTGTTTGTTAACCAGGTTAGTCCAGTTGGGCTTGTGGCCCCTTTTCAGTGGAGACCCGAGGAGAAAAGCTCCAGTACATAGTAAAACAACATTATGTAAAACACACACTGGATGTCACAGAACATTACAAGTTGCAAAGTTACAAAAAAGGAAAACACTAAATAAAAAAAGTACTTGACCAACATCACAATAGACAGAATAGTTTACATAGTAATGATCAGTACAGAGGTATCAATTTTACACTAAAGTATATGTTACATTACATTTAGGAGGATGACATTATAAGGGTATGTGCAAGATAGGCCAGAGGCCATTTTTTTTTTTTTTATTTTTAGGTGGGAGCATGTGAAGGGCATTCCCATGTAGAGGACAGATGAGAGAGAAGTGTGGATTTGAAATTGTTATGGTTAGGTAAATTACGTAGTGGAGAGGGTAGAGAGTTCCACAGTTTGGCTATGGTGTGGGATAGTAGTAATTGGCCAGGTGGATGTAAGGGTTTGTGCACTTGTAAGAGGTTTTGATCTTTGAATCTCAAGGAGTGGCTGGGTGTGTAGGGTATTAGACATTTGGTGAGAGAAGGGCATAATGTTGGTTTGAAGATGAGTTTGTGAGCTGTGGTAAGCTGGAGGTATTTTAGGTGGTTGGGGAGTTCTAGCCAGTTGAGGTTGTGTAGAGAGTGGCAGTGATGAAAAGAGTTCTTAGAATTCATTGCGAATTTGCAGATTTTGTTGTAACAGGATTTGAGTTTTGATCGAAGGTCAAGTTGTATGTTGGAGAATAGGGGGGCACCATACAGGAGGGAGGGGAGAGGAAAGGAAGATGAGAGGGTTTGTCGGGAGGCGGGTGTGAGGTAACAGTTGTGTCTGTAGAGAAGACCAATTTTTTGGTTGGTTTTGTTTTGATTGTGGACAGAATGTGGGAGTCGAATTTTAGATTTTCATCTATGGTAATGCCAAGTAGTTTAGTACTGGGAATGATTTCTAGGGGGGGGTGTTACTGTGGCTATTGATGGAAAATAGGTCTTTGTTGAGTTGGGAGGTTTTGGTGGGAGTGAAAATCATTAGTTTTTTTTTTTAGTGTTTAGTGCTAGGTGGTTGGATTGCATCCACGATTCTGTTTTGGAAAAGGCTATTTGGGTTATGATTTGAAGTTTGGAGGGGCATGAGGCTATGCAGATAATAGCTGAGTTATCCACGTATTGGATAACTGAGGCATCAGGAATGGAGAGGTGGAAATTGTTGATAAATATGTTAAAGAGGAGTGGGCCTAGTACAGATCCTTGTGGTACTCCTGTGGGTGTAGGTAGGAATGGGGAGGTTGACTCTTTCCATTGCACAGCTTGTTCGCGCATGGAAAGGTAGCTGGAGAGGGTGAGATGTGCAGATGTGAGAGCTGGGACAAGAATAGGGAGTGGGAGATGGTATCGAAAGCCTTTGAGAGGTCTAGAAACAGTGAGGATACATAGTTGCCACTGTCCCATGCTAGGTTGACTGTCTCAAAGAAGGAAAGCAGGGCAGTCATAGTGCTGTGGCCAGGGAGGAAGCCATGCTGGGTGGGGAGCAGGAGGTTGTGCAGGGTTAGGTATGGCATTCGTTGGGAGTGGATGTTTTTTTCAAGTATTTTAGAGAGAGGAGAGAGTATAGCTATGGGTCTGAAGTTGGTAGTGTCAGTGTTTTTGCCACCTTTGTGTAGAAGGATGATGAATGCTTGTCGCCAGATTGCTGGTATGTAGGATTCTTTTATAGACCTATTTATAAGAATATATATGGGATAGGCTATTGATTCAGTGGATAGTTTGAGGAATTTAGCTGGAAGGTTGTCAGGAGCATTGCGGCATGGTTTTAGCTTTAGGAGTAGTCTTTTTATTGTGTTAGCGGAGACATGTTTAAGGGAGAAGGGGGAGGAGGGTTTGGGGGCAGGATGTGGGGTAGTGTTGGTGGGCTGGTTAGAAAACGTGGAGGATAAGTTGGCTATGCTATATATAAAGAATGTGTTGAATTTTGTGGCTGTTTCTAGGCTGGTGAGCTTAGGATCAGGGCAGGGATTGGCTTTATTACTGGAGTTGAGAATTGAGGAGATGGAGGTCCAGAATTTCTTAGGGGTTAGTTGAGTGGTCAGATTGCAGATTGAGGTAGTAGGATTTGCGATCATTTATTATGAATTTTTTGGCTAGGTTATGCAGATGTTTAAATTCTTGTTGGGTGATAGGGTTTTTCTGCTTTTGGTACTGTTTCCACTTTTTGTCTCGTTGCTTCATTATCTGTTTAGTTTCTCGGGAAAGCCAGGGGCAGGGGTTAGATTTGATGCGTTTAGATCAGGAGGGGGCTAGTTAATCCAGTATGGTGATTAAAGTGTGGTTAAAATATGATATGGCTTTGTCTAGTGGAAGGCATTTTAGGGGTGACCAGTCAGTAATGTTAAGACATTTAGAAAAGATTTCGGGGCTGAAGGAGGCTAGGTTGCAGGATTGCTTAAATTGGTGTTGTTTTTCTATTTGAGTGGGTAGGTGATCTATGAAGGCTGGTAGGTGATCACTAAGGGGGTCTGGTATTATACCAGCATTGGTGGTATGTTTGGGGTGGGTTAATATCCAATCTATGATGGTATCGGAGGTGCTGTCTTTTTTTGGCCTGGTAGGAAGATTTATAAGTTGGGTGAAATTGTAAAGGTTGATTGAGTGGGTTGGGGTATCTGAGAGGAAGGAGGGCCAGTTAATGTTTGTGTCATCGAGTATGTAGGTTTCATTTCTGATGTTGGAGCTAAACCAAGGGAGGATGTCTTCTAGTGTTTTGGTATTGTCTCCTGGTGGGATGTAGATGGAACAGATGCAGATGGATTTAGTTTTAAAAATCCAGCAATTATTTCAACATTGGCAAAGGATGGGATGGGCTTAGTCATAGGGGTGAAGGTGAGAGTAGAGTGGTAGATAATATCTACACCACCTGCTTTTCTATGGGGTCTGTCATTATGTATGATATGGTGGCCTGGGGGGAGGATTTTGTGGTCTTTGATTGAGGGTTTAAGCCAGGTCTCGGAGACTGCAGTTATGTCTGGCTGGTTATGAGAGAGCCAAGCGTGAAGGTTGGGAATTTTATTACGGAGGCTTTGTGTGTTAAGGGTGATGAGGTGGATAGATTTGGGTTTTTGTGTTGTGGAAGATAGGTTTGGGTGGGTAATGTTGTGTTTTGGACCAGGGTTGGGGTGGATATCTCCTGAGAGTGAGAGTGACATATGTGGAAGGAGCTACATCAGGAGGTTTAGTTGGGATAGGAAATTGTGATTTTGCTGGGGGAGGTATCTTTTGTGGGATGTACTTAGGATAGGGTGTGGGGGGTGTGGGTTGGGGAATATAGTGTATTTGAACAGATGGGAGGGGGTGGCAGAGTAGAGTTCAGGGGAGATTTGTGAGTATGTGTGGGATTTGTTTGGGTGTAGTGAGGATGTGGTGTGTGGAGATTGAGATTGTTGTGTGTTTGTGGGGAGGCTAAGTTTGGTAGTGTGGGTTAGGGTTACTAGCATGGTGGCTAGTAGTAATGTTTGTAGGTGGAAGGTAGGCATAGTTGTATGGGTGTGTGAGAGGTGGTGTGTGTGTGTGTGTGGGAGTGGCTTGGGTTTCTAAGTATTATGGTGTGTATGGAAGTGGGAGGGGTTTGGTAGAGGGTGTAAGTGCTTGGTGATGGTCTGTTAAGGGTGTGGTGTGAGGACGTATAAATGTAGAGGTAGTGGGGGCAGTTCGGAAATGGGGGCAGGGTAGGGGGATAGAGCTGGGCAGGAGTGAAAAATCCCAAAAAGAAGACAATCAGTGAATCTGCCTATTAGAGGTGGGTCATAGAACCCTCAGTGCCTGTGGCAGCAACAGAACTGTGTATTGTAAGCATGTCATGGAACCGTCAGTGCCTAAGGCTGCAGAAGGGCTGGTTGTTTTAGTCATGTCATGGAACCATCAGTGCCTGTGACAGCAACAGAGCTGGGTGTTGTAAGCATGTCATGGAATCATCAGTGCTTGTGGCAGCAACATAACTGGATATTGTAGGCATGTCATGGAACCATCAGTGCCTATGGCAGCAGAAGAGCTAGGTTTTTTAGGCATGTCAAGGAACCATCAGTGCCTGTGACACCAGCAGAGCTGGGTGTTGTAGGCATGTCATGGAACCATCAGTGCCTGTGACAACAGCAGAGCTGAGTTTTTTAGGCATATCAATGAACCATCAGTGTCTGTGGCAGCAAAAGAGCTGCGGTTTCAGATGAAATATACAATACTTGGTAAGTTTTTTTGTTTTTACATTATGGTAAGCTGCAGTTGCCCCTTCATCATTCAGAAGTAATATGATTATTTGTTTTAGGCATGTCATGGAACCATCAGTGCATGTGGCAGCAGCAGAGTTCGGTAGTTTAGATACAGTATGTTATGAAACCTTGAGTGCCCATGGCAGCAGCAGTGCTGGGTATTTTAGGTATGTGATGGAACCATCAGTGCTTGTGGAAGCAACAGATCTGGGTGTTGTAAGCATGTCATGGAACCATCTGTGCCTGTGGCAGCAGCAGAGCTGGGTACTACAGGCATGTCATGGAACCGTCAGTGCCTGCTGGAGCAGTAGAACTGGGTATTTTAGGCATGTCATGGCACCCTCAATGCCTGTGGCATCAGCAGAACTGGGTATTGTAGGCATGTCATGGAACCAACAGTGCCTCTGGCAGCAGCAGAGCTGGGTATGGTAGTCATGTCATGGTACCCTCAGTGGCTGTGCTAACAGCAGAGCTGTGGTACCTGCAGTGGTTTCATATAGACCATGCAGCACTGGGTATTTTTTTATTTTTTTTTTTTAGATATTGGAAAGCTGCAGTGGTGCTTTCATCATTCAGAAGTAATAAGATTATTTGCTTTAGACATGTCATGGAACTTGGTGCCTGTGGCAGTAGCAGAGCTGGGTGTTTTTGGCATGTCATGGAACAATCACTGCCTGTGGCAGCAGCAGAACTGGGTGCTGTAGGCATGTCATGGAATTAACAGTGCCTGCTGGAGCAGCAGAGCTGGGTGTTGTAGGCATGTCATGGAACTGTGAATGCCTGTGGCAGCAGCAAAGCTGGGTGTTGTAGGCATGTCATGAAACCCTCAGTGCCTGTTTCAGCAGCAGAATTGGGTATTGTAGGTGTGAGGACCATGCCTTGGCCCAGCAATCAAGGAGTCTCAATCCTCACCACTAATACCAGGGAGGTTGTCTCCTAGAAGTGAAAAGAATATCTAATACACACAGTAAAGTACAATTTCCCTTACGTGCACACAGAGATCACAGTCAGTCTGGGGTGATTGCTCCCTTGCTCACCAGATCCCCACTGGCACAGCTATATGGTCCAGATCTCAGCCTAGCTGGGCAAGCTAAAACCTCCAGTACCCTTTCTGTCCAACCAGTGCCTTGTGTCCCTGCCAAGTAGCCGACATAACACACACATACTTTGAGATATGTATTTATACAACTTCACAGACATTCCTGGAAAAGGCTGACACAGACTATCCACCTGTGCCCCTCCACCCAGACCATATGGTAGCAATCCCTGCCACCACCCAGCTAATAACATCAGCTACTAAAAGTCCCTTAAAAGGGTGTCCAATTATTATTGTGCAATATTATTATCCAATTGGTAATGTGACTATACAGTCTAGGCTTATTGGAAGGGCTTAGACAGTAAACTCTATAAATATACAATGTATTCCAAAGCATAATTTATCTTTACATAAACCAGCCACAGGTAGAAGGTTTTAAAAATATTTAATAAATAATTAAAACACAAGACAAAGTTACTACACCACAGAAATATCTAAGAGTTCAGAGATCACACAAAACCTTAAAATAATACAGTAGTACAGGTCTGATTTCAAAGAAAAATACCTAATTAATCTTTACTAGCTTTAACTATTCCTACAAGAAATCACAGTGCTAAAAACTTACATGTGAGCTTAGGCAGAGTGCTGAGTTAGATATCAAAGATCAAAATGCTCCCAGTCTCTTGTGAGAAATAGTATTTAAACATTACTAACAAACATGTCTCTAAGACCCTCCCACATTTATTTATTTATTATTTATTTCAGTTTGTTGACCGGGGGGGGGGTCCACTGGGCTTGAGAGCCCATTTTCAGTGGAGGCCCGGGGAGAAAAGCTCCAACATTACATAGTAAAAACATTAGATATTGGATAAAGTTACAATTCATGATACAGATACATAAGCTAAGCAAAATACAATTGATATAGAGGGTACAGAAAAAATAGAGACATAAACAGGTAAATTGGTAAGGCTTCACATTACATAGTAGACATTGAGTTTGTGGATTAAGTAACTATTCAAAATTCAGACATGAACTGGTACATTGTTAAAGCTACACTTTACACAGTAAGCATTAAGCATTCAGATAAAGTACCCCTCAGGATGCAGATACATAAGATAATAAAGTTATAGTAGCAATTGAGGGTGCAGACACTTTTGAGAACAGAGACATGAAGTGGTGCAAATACTTTGTAGAACAGAGACATGATCTAGTACATTAATAGTTTAGCAGATAGGTCATATGTTGCAAGGAAAAAATTCCAGAGTTTATATAGAAAATGTGTCTTGTTTGGGTGCCAGAGCAGGTACAAATGAAGGGAGAGGAGAACCGGGAATGAAAACTAAATACAATATGTATGAAATGTACAAGAAATAATGCTGAAGAGAGAGTCATTTCTAGAGGTGTTAAGAGGTCAATTCTAGAGGAGTTAAGTAGTAGGCAAAGGGGAAGTAGGGAAAATATGATTTAAAATGAGAAGAGAAGGCTAGGTGGGTAAAGTGCAATTGCACTTCCACTTAGAGAATAAGTATGAATGGAGATGTGATTTGAAGTTGTTAGTGTTTTCAATAGTTCATAGAGAAGAAGGGAGATAGTTCCATTTTTTGGCTAGGGAGAAGGACAGGAGGTGCCGTCCAGCAGGGCGGGTTGGTTTGTAGACATCATTTTTGACACTTAGGTTTTCCCAGTATTCATATTGCTTCATCTTAACACCTGGTCTGAGTTCTCAGGCCACAAACTGCATTATTTAGCTATCTAACACCTACTCAGAAACTTACAACAATAAAAGGCATTTCACACATACATTCTAGCAGAAATCAGAGCAATAAAGCACCTTCCACATGTAAATTCTGGTCATAAACTTTAGCCTTAAAATAATGGGCATGAAACCTTCATCCAGACACACTGGAGCTGAATTCTAACATGAAAGGGTCACAATATGCTTCACTGGGCCAATAGAGTGCAATGTTGTCACATATTTTGCAGTTCCACATTTCACTGTATTCTTTTACACTCAAGAAAACATGCCTGTATTTTTACATTTATTTACAAATATCAGAATTATATATTAAATTCTATTTGACTAGGCTGGCAGCCTTTGCCCATCTCTCCCCAATCATCACAGTAGGCATGTCATGGAACCATCAGTGCTTGTGACAGCAGCAGAGCTGATTATTTTAGGCATGTCATGGAACCATCAGTGCCTGTGGCAGCAGCAGAGATGGGTTTTGTAGGCAAGTCATGGAACCGTCAGTGCCTATGGCAGCAGAAGAGCTGGGTGTATTAGGCATGTCATGGAACCATCAGTGCCTGTGACAACAGCAGAGCTGGGTACTGTAGGCATGTTATGGAACTGTCAGTGCCTGTGGCAGCAGTAGAGTTGGGTGGTTTAGGTACAGTATGTTATGGAACCTTCAGTGCCCATGGCAGCAGCAGAGCTGGGTGTTTTAGGTATGTCATGGAACCGTCAGTGCTTGTGGGAGCAACAGATCTTGTTGTTGTAGTCATGTCATGGAACCGTCTGTGCCTGTAGCAGGAGCTGAGCTGGGTACTTTAGGCATGTCATGGAATCGTAAGTGCCTGCTGGAGCAGAAGAACTGGGTATGGTAGGCATGTCATGGAGCCCTCAGTGCTTATGGCAGCATCAGAACTGGGTATTGCAGGCATGTCATGGAACCAGCAGTGCCTGTGGCAGCAGAAAAACTCGGTGTTGTAGGCATGTCATGGAACCATCAGTGCCTGTGCAACAGTGGAGCTGGGCATTGTAGGCATGTCATAGAACCATCAGTGCCTGTGGCAGCAGCAGAGCTAGGTGTTTTTGGCATGTCATGGAACCATCAGTGCCTGAGGCAGCAGCAGTGCTTGGTGTTGTAGGCATGTCATGGAACCATCAGTGCCTATGGCAGCAGCAGAGCTGGGTGTTGTTGGAATGTCAAGGAACCATCAGAGTCTTTGGCAGCAGCAGAGCTGGGTGTGTTTTAGGCATGTCATGGAACCATCAGTGCATGTGGCAGCATCAGAGCTGCACGCTGTAGGCATGTCATGGAACCATCTGTGCCTGAGCCAGCAACAGAGCTGGGTGTTTTAGGCATATCACTGAACCATCAGTGTTTGCGGCAACAGCAGAGCTGTGGTACCTGCATCAGATGGAACATACAATACTTGGTAAGTTTTTTTTTGTTTGTTTTTAGATTGTGGTAAGCTGCAGTTGTTCTTTCATAATTCAGAAGTAATAAGATTATTTGTTTTAGGCATGTCATGGAACCATCAGTGCCTGTGACAGCAGCAGAGCTGGGTACTGTAGGCATGTTATGGAATCGTTAGTGGCTGTGGCACCAGCAGAGCTGGGTATTTTAGGTATGTCATGGAAATGTCAGTGGCTGTGGCAGCAGCAGAGTTGGGTGTTTTAGGCATGTCGTGGAATCATCAATGCCTGTGGCAGTAGCCAAGCTGGGTGTTATAGGCATGTCATGGAATCATCAGTGCCTGTGCCGGCAACAGTGCTGGGTGCTGTAGGCATGTCATGGAACCATCAGTGCCTGTGGCAGCAGCAGAGCTGGGTTTTTTTGATATGTCATGGAACTATGACTGCCCATGGCAGCAGCAGAGCTGGGTGTTTTAGGCATGTCATCAAACTGTCATTGCCTGTGGCAGCAGCAGAGTTGGGTGTTGTAGGCATGTCATGGAACTGTCTGTGCCTGAGGCAGCTGCAGCAGCAGATCTGGGTGGTTTAGGCATATCAATGAGCCATCAGTGCCTGTGGCAGGAGCAGAGTTGTGATACCTGCAGAGGTTTCAGAGGGACCGCACAATATTTGGTAAGTTTTTTTTGTTTGGTTTTAGATTGTGGTAAGCTGCAGTTGTCCTTCCATCATTCAGAAGTATTAAGATCATTTGTTTTAGGCATGTCATGGAACCATCAGTGCCTATGGCAACAGCAGAGCTGGGTGTTGTTGGAATGTCAAGGAACCATCAGAGTCTTTGGCAGCAGCAGAGCTGGGTGTGTTTTAGGCATGTCATGGAACCATCAGTGCATGTGGCAGCATCAGAGCTGCACGCTGTAGGCATGTCATGGAACCATCTGTGCCTGAGCCAGCAACAGAGCTGGGTGTTTTAGGCATATCAATGAACCATCAGTGTTTGCGGCAACAGCAGAGCTGTGGTACCTGCATCAGATGGAACATACAATACTTGGTAAGTTTTTTTTGTTTGTTTTTAGATTTTGGTAAGCTGCAGTTGTTCTTTCATAATTCAGAAGTAATAAGATTATTTGTTTTAGGCATGTCATGGAACCATCAGTACCTGTGGCAGCAGCAGAGCTGGGTGTTTTAGGTATGTCATGAAAATGTCAGTGGGTGTTGGAGTAGCAGAGCTGGGTGTCATAGGCATGTCATGGAACCCTCAGTGCCTGTGACAGCAGCAGAGCTGGGTACTGTAGGCATGTTATGGAATCGTTAGTGGCTGTGGCAGCAGCAGGGCATGTCATGGTTCCATCAGTGCCTGTGGCAGCAGCAGAGTTGGGTGTTTTAAGCATGTCTTTTGAAGATCAGCCCCCCATGGCAGCAGCTTTTGGTTTGTTTTGGGTGGTTTAGGGAAAGTGCAGTGCCTGTGGCAGCAGCAAAGCAGATTGTAGTCATGTGATTGCCTCAGTCAGTGTAGCAGTTGTTGTAGTGGAGCCAGCAGAGCTGTAGTACCTCCAGTGGTTTCAGATAGAGAGTACAGCACTGGGTTAATTTTTTTCAGATATTGAAAAGCTGCAGTAGTCCTTTCATCATTTAGAAATAATACAATTATTTGTTTAGACATGTCATAGAACTGTCAGTTCCTGTGGCAGCAGCAGAGCTGGGTGCTGTAGATATGTCATGGAACCATCAGTGTCTGTGGCAGCAGCAGAGCTGGGTGTTTCTGGCATGTTGTCAGTCATCACTGTCTGTGTCAGCAGCAACACTGGGAATTTTAGGCATGTCATGGAAACAACAGTACCCATGTCAGCAGCTGAGCTGTTTTTTTAGGCATGTCATGGAACTATCAGTGCCTGCTGGAGCAGCAGAGCTGGGTGTTGTAGGCATTTCATCGAACTGACATTGCCTGTGGCAACAGCATAGCTGGGTGTTGTAGGAATGTCATGGAACCTCCTGTGCCTGTGACAGCAGCAGAGCTGGGTGTTTTGGGCAAATAAATGACTCATCAGTGTCTATGATAGCAGCAGAGCTGTGGTACTTGCATTGGTTTCAGATGGACTGTACAATACTTGGTATTTTTTTTTTTTTATTTTTAGATTATGGTAAGCTGCAGTAGTCCTTTCATCATTCAGAAGTAATAAGATTATTTGTTTTAGGCATGTCATGGAACCATCAGTGCCTATGGCAGCAGCAGAGCTGGGTGTTTTTGGTATGTCATGGAACCATCAGTGCTTGTGGGAGCAACAGATCTGGGTGTTGTAGTCATGTCATGGAACTGTCTGTGCCTGTGGCAGCAGCAGAGCTGGGTACTATAGGCAAGTCATGGAATTGTAAGTTCCTGCTGGAGCAGAAGAACTGGGTATGGTAGGCATGTCATGGAGCCTTCAGTGCTTATGGCAGCATCAGAACTGGGTATTGCAGGCATGTCATGGAACCAACAGTGCCTGTGGCAGCAGAAGAGCTGGGTGTTGTAGGCATGTCATAGAACCATCAGTGCCTGTGGCAGCAGCAGAGCTAGGCGTTTTTGGCATGCCATGGAACCATCAGTGTCTGAGGAAGCAGCAATGCTGGGTGTTGTAGGCATGTCATGGAACCATCAGTGCCTGTAGCAGCAGCAGAGCTGGGTGTTGTAGGCATGTCATGGAACCATCAGTGCATGTGGCAGCATCAGAGCTGCACGCTGTAGGCATGTCATGGAACCATCTGTGCCTGAGCCAGGAACAGAGCTGGGTGTTTTTAGCATATCAATGAACCATAAGCGCCTGTAGCAACAGCAGAGCTGTAGTACCTGCAGTTGTTTCAGATGGAACATGCAATACTTGGTAAGTTTTTTTTGTTTGTTTTTAGATTGTGGTAAGCTGCAGTTGTTCTTTCATCATTCAGAAGTAATAAGATTATTTGTTTTAGGCATGTCATGGAAACATCAGTGCCTGAGGCAGCAGCAGAGCTGGGTGTTGTAGTCATGTGATGTAACCATCAGTGCCTGTAGCAGCAGCAGAGCTGGGTGTGGTAGGCATGTCATGGATCTGTCAGTGCCTGTGGCAGCAGCAGATCTAGGTGTTGTAGGCATGTCATGCATCCATCAGTGCCTGTGACAGAAGTAGAGATGGGTGTTTTCGGCATGTCATGGCACCATCAGTGCCTGTGGTAACAGCAGAGCTGTAGTACCTCCAGTGGTTTCAGATAGACAGTACAGCACTGGGTTCGTTTTTTTTTCAGATATCAGAAAGCTGCAGTAGTCCTTTCATCATTTAGAAGTAATACGATTATTTGTTTTAGACATGTCATAAAACTGTCAGTTCCTGTGGCAGCAGCAGAGCTGGGTGCTGTAGATATGTCATGGAACCATCAGTGACTGTGGCAGCAGCAGAGCTGGGTGTTGTAGCATGTCTTGGAACTGTCAGTGCCTATAGCAGCAGTGGAGGTAGGCATTGTAGGCTTGTCATGAAACTGTGAAGTGCCTGTGGCAGCAGCAGAGCTGGGTGTTTCTGGCATGTTGTCAGTCATCACTGCCTGTGGCAGCCACAACACTGGGAATTTTAGGCATGTCATGGAACCATCAGTGCCCATGTCAGCAGCAGAGCTGTTTTTTAGGCATGTCATGGAACTATCAATTCCTGCTGGAGCAGCAGAGCTGGGTGTTGTAGGCATGTCATCGAACTAACATTGCCTGTGGCAACAGCAGAGCTGGGTGTTGCAGGCATGTCATGGAACCTTCAGTGCCTGTGACAGCAGCAGAGCTGGGTGTTTTAGGCATATCAATGAACCATCAGTGTCTATGACAGCTGCAAAGCTATGGTACTTGCAGTGGTTTCAGAAGGACCATACAATACATGATACATTTTTTTTTTGTTTTGTTTTTAGATTGTGGTAAGCTGCAGTTGTCCTTTCATCATTCAGAGGTAATAAGATTATTTGTCTTAGGCATGTCATGGAACCATTAGTGCCTGTGGCAGCAGTAGAGTTGGGTGGTTTAGGTACAGTGTGTTATGGAACCTTCAGTGCCCTTGGCAGCAGCCAAGCTGAGTGTTTTAAGGTATGTCATGGAAATATCTGTGGCTGTGGCTGTGGCAGCAGCAGAGCTGGGTGTTGTAGGAATGTCATGGAACCATATGAGTTTGTGGCAGCAGCAGAGCTGGGTACTGTAAGCATGTCATGGAAACATCAGTGCCTGCTGGAGCAGCAGAGCTGGGAGTTGTAGGCATATCATGGAATCGTCAGTGCCTGTGACAGCAGCCGAGCTGGTTGTTGTAGGCAAGTCATAGAACCCTCAGTGCCCATGGTAGCAGCAGAAATGGGCATTGTTGGCATGTCATGAAACCATCAGTGCCTGTGGCAGCAGCAGAGCTGGGTGTGTTAGGCATGTCTTGGAACCATCAGTGCCTGTGGCAGCAGCAGAGCTGTGTGTTGTAGGTATGTCATGGAACCATCAGTGCCTATGGCAGCACAAGAGCTGGTATTTGTTGGCATGTCATGGAACCTTCAGAGCCTGTGGCAGCAGCAGAGTTTGGTGCTCTAGGCATGTCATGGAACCATGAGTGCCTGTGACAGCAGTAGAACTGGGTGTTTTAGGCATGTCATTGCTCCCTTAGTGCCTGTGACAACAGTGGAGCTGGCCATTGTATGCATGCCATGGAACCATCAGTGCCTGTGGCAGCAGCAGACCTAGATGTTTTGGCATGTCATGGAACCATCAGTGCCTGTGGCAGCAGCAGAGGTGGGTGTTGTAGGCATGTCATTGAAACATCATAGCCTGTGGCAGCAGCAGTGCTGGGTGTGTTTTAGGCATGTCATGGAACCATCAGTGCCTGTGCCAGTAGCAGAGCTGGGTGCTGTAGGCATGTCATGGAACTGTCAGTGCCTGTGGTAGCAGCAGAGCTGGGTGTTTTAGGCATGTCATGGAACTGGCTGTGCCTGTGATAGCAGCAGAGCTGGGTGATGTAGATATGTCATGGAACTGTCTGGACCTGAGGCAGCAGCATAGCTGGGTGTTTTAAGCATATCAATTAACCATCAGTGCCTGTGACAGTAGCAGAGCTGTGGTACCTGCAGTGGTTTCAGATGGACAGTAGAATACTTGGTAAGTTTTTATTGTTTGTTTTTAGATTGTGGTAAGCTGCAGTTGTCCTTTCATCATTCAGAAGTAATTAGATTATTTGTTTTAGGCATGTCATGGAAATGTCAGTGGCTGTGGCAGCAACAAAGATTGATGTTTTAGGTATGTCATGGAACCGTCACTGCCTGTGGCAACAGAAGAAATGGGTGTCATAGGGATGTCATGGAACTGTCAGTCCCTGTGGCAGCAGCAGAGCTGGGCGCTGTATGCATGTCATGGGACAGTCAGTGCCTGCAACAGCAGCAGAGCTGGGTGTTGTAGGCATGTCATGGAACCATCAGTGCCTGTGACAGCAACAGAACTGGGTATTGTTAGCATGTCATGGAACCATCAGTGCCTGTGGCAGCAGCAGAGCTGGACATTATAGACATGTCATGGAACCATCAGTGCCTGTGGCTGCAGCAGAGCTGGGTTTTGTAGGCATGTCATGGAACTATCAGAATCTGTGGCAACAGCACAACTGCATGTGTTTTAGACATGTCATGGAACCATCAATGCCTATGCCAGCAGCAGAGCTGGGTGCTGTAGGCATGTCATAGAACCATCAGTGCCTTTTGCATCAGCAGTGCTGGGTGTTTTAGGCATGTCATGGAAGTGTCAGTGCCTGTGACAGCAGCAGAGCTGGGTGTTTTAAGCATGTCATAGAACTGTCTGTGCCTGTGGCAGCAGAAGACCTGGGTGTTTTAGGCATGTCATGGAATTGTCTGTGCCTGTGGCAGCAGCAAAGTTGGGTGTTGTAGGCATGTCATGGAACCATTTGCGCCTGAGACAGCAGCAGAGCTGGGTGTTTTAGACATATCAATGAACCATCAGTGTCTGTGGCAGTAGCAAAGCTATGGTTCCTACAGTGGTTTCAGATGGACCGTACAATACTTGTTAAGTTTTTTTGTTTGTTTTTAGATTGTGGTAAGCTGCAGTTGTTGTTTCATCTTTCAGAATAATAAGATTATTTGTTTTAGGCATGTCATGGAACCATCAGTGCCTATGGCAGCAGCAGAGCTGGGTGTTTTAGGTATGTCATGTAAATGTCAGTGGCTGTAGCAGCAGCAGAGCTGGGTGTCATAGGCATGTCATAGAACTCTCAGTGCCTGTGGCAGCAGCAGAGCTGGGCATTGTAGGCATGTCATGGAACTGTCAGTGCCTCTGGCAGCAGCAGAGCTGGGTGTTTTATGTATGTTATGAAAATCTCAGTGCCTGTGGCAGCAGCAGAGCTGGGTGTCATAGGCATGTCATGGAACCATCAGTGCCTGTGGCAGCAGCAGAGCTGGGTACTATAGGCATGTCATGGAAACATCAGTGCCTGCAGCAGCAGGAGAGCTGGGTATTGTAGGCATGTCATGGAACCATCAGTGCCTGTGGCAGCAGCAGAGCTGGGTGTTTTAAGTATGTTATGGAAATGTCAGTGGCTGTGGCATCAGCAGAGCTGAGTGTTGTAGGCATGTCATGGAACCATCAGTGCTTGTAGCAGCAGCAGAACTCGGTGTTGTAGGCATATCATGGAACCCTCAATGCTGGTGGTAGCAGCAGAACTGGGTATTGTGGGCATGTCATGGAATCATCAGTGCCTGTAGCAGCAAAAGAGCTGGGTTGTAGGCATGTCATGGAACCATCAGTGCCTGTGCAGCAACAGAGCTGGATGAATGACAACTTGCTGTTGGGTAGGGCATTCTGCACAGCAGTGTAGATTACACATCAGCACACACTGCCTTATTACAAATTCTTTTGGCAACACTTCTCTGAATACACTGGAATAATCATTCTTACTAGCCTTCCCCTTTCTCTTTAGTCATTGTGATACAGTGAAAGTACCGATGACAAGAATTGCACAAACAGATGTTCCTGGCCAATTAACTGCAGGTCCTTAAAGACGAAATGGCTTTCTTCCAGCTGAGTCTGTGTGTCAAGAATCAGTAGCTGTGTCTCCTTCTGGAAGTTTTGAATGTGAGGAGGCCTGTGCTATATCCAATAGTACCTATAACAGCATTGACATGATGGAGGTGGACACCAAGACTGGATTTCAAAAAAAGAAGAGCTACACTCGAGCAAGATGATTTTCAAACAAGTGCTCTGACAGTGGACTGCACAAGTAGTGCTGCAGTACCTTTGCAACTCTCCAAACATTCCATACCCTTTTTAACAGTATGAATGATTATGACAGGGGCTTGTATAAGTGTTGTCATCTTACAGATATTGACAAAAAAAAAATCCTGACTATGCTGTGGCTACATAAGATGGGGTTTGGAGGCAATGCAGAGGATGATGGGTGAGGGACCACATACCATGTTTTTGTTATGTTTATTGGAGCTTAGTTTGATGCACAACTATTTTATGTGGAAGAATGATTTCTTTTTACAGGTAAAAGGGACTGCCATGGGTGCAGCTTTTGCACCCACTTATGCAGTAATATACATGGGAGAGTTTGAAAAAGAATTTATGTTTCAGAGTTCTTTTTTTGTTAATAACGTCATGTTTTATAGACGTTATATTGATGATTTCATTTTTATTTGTAAGGGTGAGATGTCCATATTTACGCAGTTTATGGAAAACTTGAATCAGAATACTCATGGATTAAAGTTTGTTGCACAAAGTTCCTTATATAGTACATTCTTTTTGGATGTAGAATTTTATGTAGGGAAAGGTAATTTGATACAATATAAACCCTTTAGGAAACCAGCAGCGGTTAATAACTTTTTGCATGCAAGTAGCATGCATCCTCCACATTTGATCAAGGCATTGCCCGAAGGGGAATTTAAGAGGATTTTGAGAAATACATCGGACACAGGTTTATGGGAAGAGGCATGTGATGAAACCTTTAATAGACTCTTATCTAGGGGATATGAGAGTACTAAACTTTTAGATATAAGGAAGAGATTGTGTAGAATTCACACATCAGGGAGGAATATATATTATAATCGTAATTATTCTGTGACTACATCTACACTAGAAAAGATATTTTTTGTATCTAGGTTTTCAGGTTTCTCTAATACGGTTGAAAAAAATTATTAGAGAATAGTGGCATGTTGTGTGCGAAGATTTAACTGTTGGTTGTCTTTTCCAGAAGCACATCACCTTCTCTTACAATAGGTATTCCAACTTAAAAGAAATGTTAAATAGGAAACTTGAGCCTTTGACCAATACAAATGTTGGGATGTATTGTTGTGGTCGTTGTTTGGTTTGTGACAAGACAAAAAATATGCATGGGATGAAAATAAATGGGAGGAAATATTTGGCATTTGAAAGGTTTGATTGCATGTGATCAGGGGTAGTGTACATTTTGGGGTGTGATTGTATCACGCCGCTATGGTACATTGGCCAGACTACCAGGAAGGTTAAGGTGCATATTTTGGAGCATTTGGGGGACATTAGGAGGAGAAATATGGATAGTCCAGTGGCCACTCATTTTATCAACATGCATAATGGTAACATTGAAGGTTTTGTATTTAGTGTATTAGCTAGACCTCATTTTTGTACAGGAAATTTTAAGACTGCATTAAATAGGTTACAGCATAGAATGATTATGGGGTACCATACATTATTTCCCGTTGGGATGAATTTAGATAGTGGATGAAATATGACATATGGGTGTGCTGGAATCTTTGAATTATAATGAAATTTGAGTGTATTTAATTATTTATTTATTTCTAAATGTGCATTTCAATGTTATGTATATTTATAAATATTTATTCAAATTTGTTTAGCAATAAGTAGTATTTTTGAAAAAAATGTAAAATATTTGTAAGTTGAAAAGTAACATGAATTATTATATTATATCAGATTTATTAATATTTATTATTATTATTTTTTTTTAGTAATTTTTCTATAAATAAGATTTTGTATTATTTGAATTTTCACATACAATATCAAATGAATGGTAGATGATTTGTTAAAGTGTTTATAGGGTTAATCCCTTGATGAATTGATTGATTGTTTAATTGATGAGCATATAAAAGAGAATGTGCATGTTTGAATATTTGTTCCATCGAAGGCGAATTGCTGAGGTACCAGGACGGATGAATAATATGGATTAAAGTTGTTTCTCTTTATCTCACCTTTTGACTGCTTCTTTCACTGGTGTATTTTTGAATATTTGGTGGATTCATGATTGTTGTATTTTGTTATGCTGTGGCTACCCCCTGAAGGCTTTGAGTTTCCTATGCATTTCATGGGGTACTCTGAAAGCCAGCAAAACAGAATATTCAGTCCACAACTTTGGCATGAATTACAGTCTGCACAGTATTCATAGAACTTGGATGGAATCTTCTTTAGTCCACACTTTGTCTTCAACACAGCTAGAGTGTGTGTGTTGGTCTCCATGTCGATGACTACCTGGTGTAATGCAAGAAAGATTCTTGAATGACATAGCAAGTCAAAGGACCATGGAAAGGTACTTGTAAAGTCAGAGGTATTTATAGAAGTATGCTCTTAAGGCCAACTGTAAACAGCTTATCAGTGCATTATACAAAAAGGTAAGAAGGTGCAGGAAAGCGCAGTTCATACCTTGAGAAGTATCATGGATAATTCCCCTCTGTGGATTACAGAATTTAACACTACATGGAAAACTGACTTGCACAGGAAACTTTAAAGCATTCCTTAAATGTACGGCAAAAGTGGATTCTGTACTCACCAACCATTTTAGGGAGAGTCCGTGAAATCCACTATACCCTTCAGCAGAAATTCAAAATGAAATCATTAGTCTTATTGGGTCTATATTAGATGCAGGACCACTTAAATGTTCGAATCTCTAAAGGTCGACCTTTAGAGATCGAACAGTTAAGCGGTTGAATTTTTACAAAAATTAAAAAAAAAAATGTAGAACTCAAAAAAAAAAAAACTAAAGGGTTTAAGCAGGGGGGCAAGCCCCACTGCACCCCCCCATGTGGGGGGCTGTGCCTCCACACACCCCTACTTTAATATACCAACTCCAAGATCGCACTACAGTGTAGGGAATGGGAAATTTCCCATTTCTGCACTGTAGTTCACTGAAGTGCGATCTCGGAGTTGGTATATTTAAGTAGCGGGGGGTGTGGGGGTGCAGGGGTGCTTGCCCCCCCTGCTAAAACCCTTTCCTCATATTTGTTTTTTTTTATTTACTTTTTTACTATTTTGAACGTTTAAGTGTTCGATCTGTAAAGGTCGACCTTTACAGATTCGAACATTTAAGTGTTCGTTCTAGAAATATAGACCCATCTTATTGGGTTACAGATCCAGAGAAAAATTTTATGTCAAGTTAAAGAGACATAGGTCTTCATTTTAATTGCTGATGGAATAACTGACATCTCCCATGAGGAGTGCGTGACTCTGGCTGTATATTATGTTTATAGAAGTAAAGAAGCAAACGGTAAACCAACGGAAAAAGTCCACAATTCAGAAGGAGAGCAGTCTGACTGAACGTATCCACAAAATGTAAGCGGTTTTGAACGCAAAATTATTTTATTAAAAGAGCGTTTTCGCTGCTAAAAGCAATGCAGCTTCATCAGAAAAAATGTAAAACCAAATAGTAACTTTTTTAAGGTATTTAAAAGAAGTGGTTAAATGACATCACTTCCTGTAAAAGCATCATTGCTGCACTGAAATAAAAACATCGTAAAATACAATCTAATACACATTAAAAATAACATAAATGGTTAAATTTCGTGAGAAACACACAATGGGAAGCATGTGTGACATGACAGTTTCTCATTTTTTGCCTTGCTAAACATATAGATAATAATCCTAGCCACAAATTTCACTTCATAGGCATTGATCATTTGCCCAATAACATCAGGGGTGGTCCTGTTTCCTGTCTATTAGAACTTAAAGAACTTGAATGGCAAATTTCACTTAACGCATTTAATAGTCCAGGTTTGAATGAGAACTGCAACATTTCTGCGGTTCTCAAAATGAGAAGTTATACCAGATAAAACAAATCTATTCCCTTAAGTGGTCTCGTTTTCATTATGTCCAATTGATATTTTACCTGTTTAGTTTTGTGGTGTAACACCTGCTTAATTTGTTGACATTCACTTATTGAGTATTTATTTATATACTCCATATAGAGGTCTCCGTCCTAGTGGCCACGTGAATATTTCTTTTTCAATGCCTCTGGTTACCTTTTGGGGATTATTATATCCCTTTCCCAATCTGAGCATGTATTACCATTATCATTTATGGTTTAGTGATGGTACCAGACTGTTTCTCTTTCTTTTTCATTTTTATTTTGTTTCTTCCTTCTCCCTCCCCTCCCCCCCTCCTCCCCTTTTTCCTTTATGTTGTCTTTATCTTTTTCTTTCTTTTTTTCCTATCCCGCTCTCTTCCCTTTCCTTCTCCCCCCTCCCCCCCCCTCTTTTTCCTTCCCCCCCTTTCTCCCTGTTTTCTCTTCGCACCTTTCTTTTCACCAACTTTTTCCCTCTCTTCTTTTTCTTTCCTACTAAAATGAGAAACTGTCATGTCACACATGCTTCCCATTGTGTGTTTCTCACGAAATTTAACCATTTATGTTATTTTTAATGTGTATTAGATTGTATGATGTTTTTATTTCAGTGCAGCAATGATGCTTTTACAGGAAGTGATGTTATTTAACCACTTCCTTTAAATACCTTAAAAAAGTTACTATTTGGTTTTACGTTTTTTTCTGATGAAGCTGCATTGCTTTTAGCAGCGAAAACGCTCTTTTAATAAAATAATTTTGCATTCAAAACCGCTTACATTTTGTGGATACGTTCAGTCAGACTGCTCTCCTTCTGAATTGTGGACTTTTTATGTTTATAGAAGTGACGGAAATGTAGAAATCCACAAAGACTTCACTGAATTTGGGGAAGCACATGGCATCACAGGAAAAGCTTTAGCTGATCTCTTTTTACAGAGACTCACGGCATGGGGTGTGGACAAGGAGCTATTGTGAGGACAAGACTATAACAGAGAAAGCAACATGTCTTCCCATTTTAGTGGTGTGTAGGCAAGAATTTGAGCCCTGTTTCCAGAAGTTGTGTTCACTGCCCATACAGCGCACAAGCTCAGCACTGCCATAGTTCATTCATCTGCAGTGCATGACATGGCAAACACTCTTGACACCTGTTTGAAAATTGCAATGTTAAATTCACCTGCTAAATGTCAAAATGAGTATTTGGCCCATATTATGGAATTCACACAGTTCCTATGTTAGGATGAAAATGAAGACAGAAATGCCTCATTTCAAGCACCTGGCAACACTCGGTGGATGAGTCATCCTTGTCACCACTTTGGAAAGTATTGCTGAGTACGACAAAGATGCTGACAGGTATCTGTAGTCTATCACAAGATTTGATTTAATTGTAGCTCTGGTTACAATAAAGCCTGTGCTTGATATGATTAAGCTACTTCATTTTTACTTACAGCAGGAACAGATTGACTTGATTCAAGCTTGTGAAGAAGCAAAGGTTGTTAATGACACTCTTCAAGCAATGAAATCCAATGCTGACAATTTTTTTTCAGAGTTGCATGAAGTCAAGCAGCTGGCAGTCAGAGTCATGGAAGAAGAAAGTGTTTCAAGGATATGTTGAAGCCAGTCTCAAAGAAGCAACATTAGTGCTGCTGACCAACAAGTGTACTACTGAAGGAACATGTTCATTCCATTCCTGGATCATGTCATAGGTGAATGCCACCCACGTTTCATTGCACAGTGTCTGGTGCCATCCTTGCTGCATGCTTTTGAAGATGATGAGAAAGTGGTTGAATTGTACAGTGAATACAAGACTGACATATCCAGTCTGCCCAGTTTCAAAAATGAGCTTAACCAATGGCTGGCCAGATGGAGATCAGTTACACAAGACAAGCTGCCAACCACCATCATTTCAACCCTACAGCAGTTGACCTCAGAATTTTATCTAAATATAAAAAGTGCATTAACAATTCTGGCCACCATGCCAGTGAGTTTTTTCACTGCAGAGTGGTCATTTGATGCTCTACAATGCATTAAGACTTTGTTACAAAACACTGTGTCTGATGCACATTTAAGTGGGATGGCCTTGATGCACATATGTGATGACATTGATATTGATATCACACAGGTGCTAAAAGACTTTGATCCATGTAATGGTCATCGGTTTAATGTTTTTCCAAGGTGATACATCAGACCATCAGGATGGGTACTCATAGCTGGTTGTACATTGTTATGTGCTGAAAGTATGCTGTGGATGGGTGGCCAGACCCTTTGACTGGAATGATCCTTGCTTGGTGTGAATGGGTTAGGCTGCAGTTGCCAAATTATATGAGAACCAGAGCATCCAACAGCTCAGCCCAGATGGCTTTCTTTTAGACTGGATTGTGTGCTGCTTACTGTGACTGGTTTAGGCTGCTACTAAATGCACCAAAACCAGAACAACCAACTGCCCAGCCCAGATGGTAATCTTTTGGACTGGATTGTGGGCTGGTTATTGTGAATGGTTTAAGCTGCTTATTTTTAAGGTATCAAAACCAGAGCAGTTAGTAGTCTGTAGGTGGCGGGTAGTGAGTGGTGTGTGTGCGTGTGTGTGTGTGTGTGTGTGTGTGTGTGTGTGTGTGTGTGTGTGTGTGTGTGTGTGTGTGTGTGTGTGTGCGTGTGTGGTCTGTGTGTGTGTGAGTGGGTAAGTGATATGTGTGTGTGTGGGCAGTGGGGGTGGTGTGGATGGCGTGTGTGTGGGTATGGGTGTGATGGGGTGTGATGTGTGTGCTGTATGTATGCACCACTGTGAGACAGGCTACCTTAATGTGGTACAGAGCCTTGCTGCAGTGAATAATTGCTACTAAATGTCAGTTAAGGATGACCGTGGACATCTCAGATTGAATTTTGGCGGGGCAGTATAGATGCATGGGGGGGTGTTAGCAGTACTAGACCTTAGAGTAAAAATTGAAAAAAAAAATCTACACCCCTGCCTGTAAGCCATAACTATTTAGAATGGTGAGTTTCTTCATACAGAATTTTTTTTTTTTTTAATCAAAGAAGGAAGGGATGAATAAATGAGATAAAAAACAGGAAAAAAAGGTTTGAAGGGCTTAAGACAGCAGGTAGAAGTTGAAAAGTGATGCAGAGCATAGCAGCAGAACAAATAAGAGTTGCTAAAAGTATAACCATGTATTCATATTCTATTTTGCAATAAATCTGTGTAGGAAGATGAGAGATTCTGCAATCAGTGATGAAGAACAACAAGGCAATCTTGGCTGGTATCACAGAAACACTCTCTTTCAAAGTTGTGGACTGAATATTCTGTTTTTCTGGCTTTCAGAGTACCCCATGAAATGCTTAGGGAACTCAAAGCCTTCAGGGGGTAGCCACAGCATGGTTATGATGGTCTTTTTGTCGATATCTGTAAGATGACCACACTTGTACAAGCCATTGTCATAATCTTTTATGACATCATTCATACTGTTACAAAGTGTATGGATGTTTGAATGTTTGGGGAGTTGCACAGGTACTGCAGCACTACTTGTGCAGTCCACTGTCACAGCACTTGTTTGAAAATCATCTTGCTGGAGCATATCGCTCTTCCTTTTATGAAATCCAGTCTTGGTCTCCACCTCCATCATGTCAATGCTGTCATAGGTACTACTGGATATAGCACAGGCCTCCTCACATTTAGAACTTCCAGATGAAGTCACAGCTACTGATTCTTGACTCACAGAATCAGCTTGAAGAAAGCTGTTTGGACTTTAAGGACCTGCAATTGATTGTCCAGGAACATCGGTTTGTGCAGTTCTTGTCATCGGTACTTTCACTGTATCACAATGACTAAAAAGAAAGGGGAAGGCTAGTAAGAATTATTGTTGCAGTGTATTCAGAGAAGTGTTGCCAAATGAACTTGTAATAAGGCAGTGTGTGCTGATGCATAATCTACACTGCTGTGCAGAATGCCTTACCCTATAGCAAGTTGTCTTTCACTGAGCTCTGTTGCTGCCACAGGCACTGATGGTTCTATGACATGCCTACAACCCAGCTCTGTTGCTGCCACAGGCCACTGATGGTTCAATGACATGCCTACAATACCCAGTTCTGCTGCTACCACCGGCACTGAGAGTTCCATGACATGCCTAAAACACCTAGCTCTGCTGCTGCCACAGCCACTGACAGTTCCATGACATACCTAAAACACCCAGTTCTGCTGCTGCCACTGGCACTGATGGTTCAATGACATGCCTACAATACCCAGTTCTGCTGCAACCACTGGCACTGAGGGTTCCATGACATGCCTAAAACACCCAGCTCTGCTGCTGCTACAAACATGCCTAAAACAATGATGATAAGAGGGGAGTCACATGAATGGCTACTGTCTGGCTACTACTAATGCTGGTATCACCACAGCTTCACTCTGTTAGAATAAAATGCTCCTTTGCTTCTTCTCTCACCAGAAGCAAAATGTTAGCACCATTCCCAAGAACAGAAGCAGGCCACGGCCTGTTTGGTGATCCACAGAATTGTCCTAGATGATGCAAGGGTCTGTAGGCTTGTAGCCTTTTTCTGGTGGATACTTCAGATTGCAACCAGACCAGTCAGGTATGTTACGCACACACTCACCCTCCAGCCAGAAACAGTCAAGAATCAATGCACTCTACTCCTATTCTCACCAGGATCAGAATATAAGCACAGATTTAAAGCTGTCACCTATAATGCAGTTATTAGTCTTTCTGGTGATTAGCAGTCTCCAGGAAATAATGTCATTGCACTCCTTCTCTCACTAGGAGAAAACAGAAGCATTAATCCCAAGATGACTACTGAGAACCAGAATATGGGCTCTACAATAACTTATGGTCTTGCAGTAGATGCTTAAAGGTAAGCTAAAAAAATGTTTTTATCCTAAACACTGCAGTGTGCACTAATCAGTTAGATATGAATGTGGGTAATTTAAGTTTTAGCTGTACACAAAATTTTCAGTGTACAAAAGGCTTTCCAGTAAAGTGTTGGCATTCTTTCAATTATTTTACCTTGTTTCCAGTTGTCTATAAAACATTTTTGTGTAATCAATAAATTGCTTATCTTGTACTTTTTCTTTATATTTATCTGTGTATCTTCTAAGTGTTTCCACATGTGTGGAGATTTTTAGTTTGTTATTTGCAGTAGTGAGTGATAGATCCTTATCTGTTCTAATACTATGCATTGTATTATCATGTCTTTCTAAGTATTTTTGTTAATCTGTTCCCTCTTCTATATTCTTCTAACAGTAACACTGCTTGTCTTATTTGTTTTATAGTTTTCTCCATTCAATACTTCCATGATGGTGTCCAATTTCTCCCCTTCCATTCCCTCACTACCCTGTGCTCTTGTGGTAGAACTTTATCAATTATTAATTTAGCTGCACAGTGATATATCCTGTTTACTTCTGTTATATCACATGGATCTCTATAGAAAACCCTAATTGCTGTGTTCATTTGCTTTATCAAACTTCTGACTTTTTGGGTTTTATTGACCTTCTGCAGTCTATTTCTTCCATTGATTTTAATATGTCTATGTCTATTAAATCAAGAAATTCTTCTCTTAGCTCATTTTCTTCTAAATTGAGGGCACTTTTTTGTTTTCCATTTCCTGCGGACATTTTATAGAATGTTCTGTAGCATCTCCCTGTGGCACATTCTCTTTGATTTCATCCTGTGCCAGCCATTGCTCTGTCATATAGGAACTCACTGGCCTATCACTCCTCAACTTTGACTGCATCAGTTTGCACAGGTTCCTGTTCCTTCCCTTGCTGTCCAGCTTCAAGTGAATATTTATTCTGGTTTCCTATGGAAGGCTCCAAAATATTTTAATATGGTACCTGACCAATTGCTTCAAGTTCCACTGGTTTCCCCTTAATTTGGATATCCCTTGATCTATCCTGCTGTGGTGCTTTCTGAATTAGATTTTCTAATTGAATCCTTCACTTCACAGGAACTCCATAACCTCAGTTTCTATTTCTTTAACTTCTCAATTACTAATCTCCTTTTCTACTTTTCCTTGTTGTCTGTTTATTTTTTTGTATTGTAAAGTTTTCCTTGAACAGATTCCTTTGCCTGTATTTCTCTTCAAATATCTTTGGTCTTTTTGTATTGATTAGTTTTGCTTTTTCTTTTGCATAGATATTACACCATATCACATCTCTTTTTCTTTCACATGTCCATATTTCTTCTTCAGATGTCTCCTGATCCTCCTGCTTCTCCTTATTTTGGGGACTCACTCCATCGTGCTTTGATGTAACCTGCTTTAGACCTTCTACACCAAATCCTTAACTTCACACTCACTCCATAACTTCGACTTCTATTTTTTTTAACTTCTGCTTTAATAATCTTCTTTTCTACATTCCCTCTTTGTGGTATTTTTTATTGTGAAATTTTCCATATCTGGATGCCTTTGCCTGTATTTCTCTTTGAATATCTTTGGGACTGCCTTCTTTATATTGATTAATTTGGTTTTCTCCTTTGCATACATATTGCACCATATCAATCTATCTTTCTTCCCATGTCATTATTTCTTTTTTATACTTTTCAAAAATCTCTAGATTTTGTTCTTTATATTTTCACACTTCCTCGGATGCTTCTTTTTCCAAACAGATCAAAGTTTCTTGATCTATATAACATTTTTTACAAATCTGTTGCATTAATGAATACAAATTTTTATTTGAAGCTTCTGACAGTTTTTCTTGTGGAAGTATTTTTCTTTCAAAATTCTTGGGTTTTTGCATAATAGCAACAATACATACTTTCTTTCTTATACTCAATAGTCCACTTTATCGTCTTTATGGATTTTCTTTGCCCTTCAGTTTTTGTGATTTTTTTTTATGGACTACTACTTCCTTCTACAACAGGGAGGGGGCATCCTCCCCCTGACCCTGGCTTGGCCCCATTGTAGGAATGTTTCCATATTTTGAGGATTCTGCACTGCCTTCTTTTCCAGTCCTGGCACAAGTGTGCCTACCAGGACTGGGCACTTTTTTATCCTGGGTCTTGTTCACCCAGCTATCATTTTTAATTTTTAATCTACTTCTGTCTATGATATATGCTATATAAATACAGTCTATCAGTGGCATCTTGGTGAGATTTTGTAAAAAACAGGGTCCAGCTTGGGAAGATACTCACCAAGACCTGAGGATGAATTCAGTTTCAGCAAAAATACTCTCCTTTACATGCTGACTTATCATGTCTCCATTCAGACCCCAAGCTTTTGTGAAGATTATAGTATGAATAAAAAATACAAAGATGGTCATGTGGGATTTTAGAAGAGCAGATGTAACTGTTTAGGCAGTGGTATTTCTTTCTTTCTTTTGTTATTTCATTGTTGACTGGGGCAGTCCAATTTATCATACTCCATTTTCAGTGGAGGCAAGGTAAAAAAAAGCTACAGCATATTCATTTAAGATACTCATGACATCATCTTCTTTCGGCTGTTCCCATTAGTGGTCACCACAGTGGATCATCTGTTTCCATTTCTTCCTGTCATCTGCATCTTGCTATGTCACACCAACCACCTGCATGTCCTCTCTCACCACATCCATAAACCTTATCTTAGGCCTTCCTCTTTTCCTGTTACCTGGTAACTTCATCCTTAGCATCTTTTTCACAATATACTCAGCATTCCTCCTAAGCACATGTCCAAACCAACATAATCTTGCCTCTCTGGCTTAGTCTCCAAACCTTCCAACCTGGGCTGACCCTCTAATATGCTTATTCCTAATTCTGTCCACCCTCATCACACCCAGTGCAAATCAACATCTTTAACTCTGCCACATCCAGCTCTAACTCCTGCCTTTTTGTCAATGCCACTGTCTCCAACCCATATAACATAGCTGGTCTCACTACCCTCTTGTAGACCTTCCCTTTCTCTCTTACTGGTACTCCTCTGTCACAAATCACTCCTGACACTCTTCTCCACCCTCTCCATCCTGCCTGTACTCTCTTCTTCACCTCTCTTCCACAGTCACCATTACTCTGAACTATTGAACCCAAGTATTTAAACTCATCCACCTTTGCCACCTCTACTCCTTGCATCATCACCATTCCTCTATCTTCCCTCTCATTCACACACATATATTCTGTCTTAGTCCTGCTGACCTTCATTCCTCTTCTCTCTAGAGCATATCTCCATCTCTCCAGGGTGTCCTCCACCTGTTCCCTACTGTCACTACAGATCACAATGTCATCTGCAAACATCATAGTCCACGGGGACTCCTGTCTGATCTCATCTGTCAACCTGTCCATCACCATTGCAAATAAGAAAGGGCTCAGAGCTGATCCTTGATGTAATCCCACCTCCACCTTAAATGCATCCATAACTCCCTCTGCAGACCTCACAGCTGTCACACTACCCTTGTACATATCCTGTACCTCTCTTACATACTTCTCGGATACTCCCGACTTCCTCATACAACACCACAACTCCTGTCTAGGCACCCTGTCATATGCTTTCTCTAAGTCTATAAAAACACAATGCAACTCCTTCTGACCTTCTCTGAACTTCTCCATCAACACTCTCAGAGCAAACATCACATCTGTAGTGCTCTTTCCTGGCATGAAACCATACTGCACTAATCATCACGTCCCTTCTTAACCTAGCTTCCACTACTCTTTTCCATAACTTCATGCTGTGACTGATCAATCTAATCCCTTTGTAGTTACTACAGCTCTGCACATCACCCTTATTCTTAAAAATCAGTACCAAAACACTTTTTCTCCATTCCTCGGGCATCCTCCCCTTTCCAAGATTTCATTAAACAATCTAGTTAGAAACTCCACTGCCATTTCACCTAAACACCTCCATGCTTCCACAGGTATGTCATCTGTACCAACAGCCTTTCCATTCTTTATCCTCTTCATAGCTATCCTTACTTCCTCCTTGCTAATCCATTGCAATTCATAATTTACTATCCCCACATCATCCAACCTTCTCTCCGTCTCATTTTCTTCATTCATCAACCCCTCAAAGTACTCTTTCCATCTGCTCAACACACTCTCCTCACTTGTGAGTATGTTTCCCTCATTATCCTTTATCACCTTTACCTGCTGCACATCTTTCCTAGCTTGGTCCCTCTGTCTAGCCAATTGGTACAGGTCCTTTTCTCCCTCCTTAGTGTCCAACCTTTTATACAACTCTTCATATGCCTTATACTTAGCTTTCGCCACCTCTCTCTTTGCCATGTACCTCATCTCCTTATACTCTTGTCTACTTTCTTCATCTCACTGACAATTCCACTTCTTCTTTGCCAACCTCTTCTATATATACTCTCCTGTACTTCCTCATTCCACCACCATGTCTCCTTGTCGTCCTTTTTTGTCCAGATGTCATACCAAGCACCTTTCTAGCCATCTCCCTTACTAGCTCTGCTGTAAGTTACCTAGCTATTTGGTAACTCTTCACTGCCACCCAGTGCCTGTCTTAATTCTTCCCTGAACTCCACCTCACAATTACCCTTTTTCAATTTCCACCATTTGATCCTTGGTGCTGCCCTTACACTCTTCCTCATCTTCTTGATTACCAACATCATCCTACAAACCACCATCTTATGCTGGCTAACTACACTTTCTCTGGTCAGAATTTTACAGTCTCCAATCTCCTTCAAACTGGCCCTCCTACATAAGATATAATCCACCTGTGTGCATCTTCCTCCACTCTTGTATGTCGCACTATGCTTTTCCCTCTTGTTAAAATACGTATTCACCACAGCCATGTCCAACCTTTTCACAAAATCCACTACCATCTGACCTTCTCCATTCCTTTGCTTAACACCATACCTACCCATCAGTTCCTCATCCCCTCTGTTCCCTTCACCAACATGCCCATTGAAATCTGCTCCAATCACCACTCTCTCACCCTTGGGTAGAGTCATCACCACTTCATTTAACTCACTCCAAAATTTGTCTTTCTCATCCATCGCACACCCAACTTGTGGAGCATATGCACTAACAACATTCATCATTACACCATCAATTTCCAGCTTCATAAACATCACTCTATCTGACACTCATTTCACCTCCAAAGCACTCTTAGCATATTGTTCCTTCAGGATAACTCCTACGTCATTTCTCCTCCCATCCACACCATGATAAATAATTTGAAGCCATCTCCGATACACCTAGCCTTACTCCCCTTCCATCTGGTCTCTTGCACACACAATATACCAACCTTCCTTCTGTCCATCATATCGTCTAGCTATCTCCCTATACCAGTCATACTGCCAACATTCAAAGTTCCGACCCTCACTACCACAGCCCTAGCCTTTCTCCTCTCTTCCAGCCTTCAGCCATGCCTTCCCCCTCTTCTCCTCCTTCGGCCAACAGTAGCCCAATTTCTGCCAGCACCCTGTTGGCTAACAGTACTGGTGGCAGTCGTTGTTAACCTGGCCTCAACCGATCTGGTATGTAAATATTTACTGCTGTCTGCATGAATGATTTGGTGATGTTTTATTCTGGATGCCCTTCCTGATGCAAACCCCCCCCCCCCATTTATCTGGGCTTGGGACCAGCACAAAAAAATGCACTGGCTTGTGCATCCCCAGTGGCTGGGTTTTTAAGATACTCATGACAAAACACTTTTTTTAAGTTAAGATGCTTTGCATGGATAGTTCTTTAGACATCTAGATGCAAACAGGTAACTGTTCCTTAGTGACACTATACAAAGTTAAAAAACAGTGTTTCTTCTGTGATCAAATTATATATGATATTAAATTTTAAGTATAAAACATTTAATATGGAAACAGTTCATGTGCAATATATGTGACAAGCAGATATTGGATATCACTTTTAAGACACAGATAAAGTGGCCTAGAGTATAGATGGTAAGGATAAATAAAATTGTGCTAAAGAGTCCTCAGCATGAGTGGGTAGATAGATGGTAGCTAAAGGTACAAAAGGGTGAGAGACATTCCATAGCTGAAGAGTCAAGTATAGTGGGGGTAAAAATTATGGGGTAAATATTGACACAGAGCTTGGTTATAAGAGAGCTGTAGAAAATATTTCAAAGAGTTAGATAAAGTGGGAAGGTCATAAAGAAACTGAAACGTAAAGTGGGCATTAGGATAGGGAAGTAATTTCTGGATGTGTAGTAGAAAGGTTTGTCATATTGAAGGGGATAGAGGTTGTAAAGAGATAGCTGATATGACCTGACAAAGGACTGGAGTATTTCTCCCCGGGCCTCCACTGAAAACAGGCTCTGTGGAACCTAGTGGACTTTCCCGGTCAACAAATGATAAATAAATAAATAAATAAATAAAATAAAGGAAAATGGAGTTACCTAGGTGAGCAGTGGGTGCATGATCATTTATGGTTTAGGTTCTTAGATTCACATGCAAGTATTAGGCTAGTTGCCCTTGTGGACCATTTTAAACCTACCCAATTTCCCTTTTTCTGCTTGAAATAACCTGTCCTATTTGGATATAGATTGATCTTCCCCCATCTAATGGTTGATAATTATGTATTACACCGAATTAGAATAATTGGGATCCCCTATACATAATTTGAGAGGACCCATGCATGAAATAAATCAATTAGGAGCTGCATCTGTCCATTAACAGTACAGAGTGCCATCCTTGGGTAACTTTTTTGTTTCTAATCTGTAGATCTCAGTTATGTTTAAAAATGGAAAGTAATAAACTTTGTTGTATGTGAATGGGGAGTCTGTTCCACAGTAGCAGTATCCTCTGCAAAATTTACCTGTTCTCCAGACTGTTTTGTTGATGTTTCAAAAGACGTTTAGATACCTAGACCAAGTATTTCTGATGCCACTTGACTTGATAATGTGCAGTAAATTGAGCAGTAATATTTTAGAGGATGCCTTGTATGCCAGACACAGGTCATCTTCCAGCAGTCTGTAGGATACTGAGTATAGTGAAATGGCGTTTGTCCATGTAGGACATATTATTTATACATTGTATCCTTTTTGTAGGGTATCTCTGTGGATTTTCTAGTTGTTGCATGTGTATGGACAGATATATGCCAAGGGGGCATTATATTAAATGACTGGTCCAATGAGGGCTGAGTAAGGGACAGTACTAATAGTAGTGACATCCCTAGATCTGGACAGAAATCCGTTTGGTTATAAGCTGTGTAATATAGAAGGACTTCCTTGCAACAACAAACACATGCTGGTCAAATGTTAGATGTTGTTTAAGAAAGGGCTCAAGGGCAGAATATTTCATGGTTTGTTTTAAGAATGTTGAGATGGTATTCCATAGTTTAGATAAGTAATGGGAGTATAGTGAGTCACCTGTTGGGTTATTAGACATTGGTGTGATTACTAGTATTTTTTTTTTGTTTGTTTAGTGAGGGTTTTTACCTGCAGTATATCTTTTAGTGCTGGACATTGCCCTGGTTGATATATGAGATTGTGTGTAGTAGTAAGTTGTGAGTATGTTAGAAAGCTGGCTATCTCAAGCCAATTTAGTTTTTCAGGGTTCTTCGGTGTTGATTCCTGTATGCAAGTTGACAGCATATTTGGCTACTTTATAGTAGCAGGCAGAGAGTTTAGCTTTAAGTGTAGTATTTATGTTTGCAAAAATAGGTGAGACATACAGTTGGAATGGAAAAATGCAGATAGATGCTAGTGTTTGTCTTGTATCTTCTATCAGGTGGTCTTTGGTTTTATAGCAGGAGCCTACTCTCTATTTTCTAATGGCTTGCAATATGTGTTAGTCAAGGAAGAGTTAGGGGAAAGGGAAAAAAATCAAGGGAATTGTGAATATAGGAAATACTACTAGCCATGCCAGAAGTAGAGCAGTGGATGTATAACTAGTGCCAGCACAGCTAGCCAGAATTTTGTAAGTAATTATATATGTCATTTGTATATCAAACTGATTTGTACAGATGCTTGTGCTGAAAATGTATCTGTGAGGTTTGCTTGTGTTAAAATGTATCAACAGTGTACCCTTCTGGAGTAAAAAGAAATGTACATGTATTTTTGTAACTGAATTAAATGTGTATGTTTTAATAGAGGATACTGGGACAGCAGAGGTTAACCAGCTAGCTTACTTTTAGAAAAATAAGGGAAATGTAAATGACACCCACTGTGCTGAATAGGACCAGGGATGGTGGGTCTGGAAGAAGCCTTTGTTCATTAGCTTAGTAAAAAGAAGGGAAACCTCAGGCACTGCCATAAACATTTAGATGTGTGTTGTAGCAGTTTATGCTAAATTCATGTCTTAGCTTCAAAGGCGGATATTGTAGGAACCTTGAGTCAGGTGACAAAATAAGGTCATTCTGCAAGCCATCTTGGATATTATATTTTACACGGAGTAATCTTGAGTATACAATATTCTGTTTTGGGGAACCTGACTAGAAAAGCTGCTCACATATTTCATTGTACCTTGCTCTATCAAGTAAGTTATTAGGGAATAGTAATTCTCCTAGATTCAGTCATGAATATAATGAAGCTTAGTTTAAAGATTGACTTTCTTTATTTGTTTGAGTCTGTCCATCAATGTTATTTTCAATATCTCTTGTGATTAGAACTCTGTGGTTTACTGTAACTATATATTTAGTATTTTCTTGTTCTTTATTAATTATCATTAAATATATTTAAAACTTTTACTGTGGCTGGTCCTTTTAGAAAGAATTTAACCTTTGAGAGTGTTTATATTTATTTTGTAACATTGTGTGGGCCAGTTCTAAAGGCCTAGCTGTCTTGGTCAACTACTCCCATTTGTGTTAGTATGAACACTACAAAGCAGAAATGGACACTCTTTGGTAAGGGCCTTACAGTAGCTGATTGTGAAGTGTCTGCTGATGGTGGTATCTACCTTATACTCTGGGCAGCAGGGGACACAGCAGGTAAAACTAACTGTGTCAGCCTTTCCCTGATGTGTGCGTGTGTGTGCATGTGTGTGTGTGTGTGTGTGTGTGTGTGTGTGTGTGTGTGTGTGTGTGTGTGTGTGTGTGTGTGTGTGTGTGTGTGTGTGTGTGTGTGTGTGTGTGTGTGTGTGTGAAAAATCAAATCTCATGGTATGTTTGTGTTAGCTATTTGGAACAGGAACACAAAGCACTGAACTTACAAAGAGGGTGCTGGAGGCCTTGGCTTGGACACTCAGCTGAGAACCTAACACTGCAGCTGTATTGGTGGGGAGTCTTATTGGGGACTTGAAGGGGGTTGGAAAGATCCAGACCCAGGACTGAGTGTGTTCCCTGTGTGCTCTTAATGGAAATTGTGCTTAATGCAGAGATGTCAGCATCTGGTAAAATGGAGTGAATCCATTAGTATTCCAAATGCACAACCCTCTCCAGTGCCAGTAATGAGGATTCAGGCTCCTTGATTACTGGCCCAGTGTGAGGATTTCACAGGAGTAAACATACTATGGACATATGTAATATATTAGTGCTTAGAGTTGTGTTAGGGGATGTGAGTAATATGCTATAAGGCAAACAGAAGAAGACCAAAGTAGCTAAAAAGGAATACAAGACTAAAAAATGGAGCACAAGACAGAGTCAATAAGAGATGTAAAGAGGACTTAGGGAAATTAAGACGATACAGTACAATGAGGATAGCAAAACAGAAACAACAATGCTGAGGTTAGTAAAGTACAAAAGCTGAAACAGCAATAGAAGCAGGGCTTAAGAAAAGGAGTACAGGCATTTTTACATTCATAGCAGAAAGAAAAAGTGGAGCAGGAGCATAACAAGCTAGGCTGCATGAAGATAGGTGGAAGTTCACAGAATACTGAGAATGAATGAATAATTTGTTTCACTTTTCACAAAGGAAAGCAAGGGCATGATGTCATACAGGGGGAATGACTGGACAGAATTGGAATAGCTGTGGGCAGACATCAGGTCAGGGGGGCTATAGAGTCAGATGGAACTGCCTACCATTAAGGAAGTTAAAGCACAAGAATCATATGGGCTACATCCAAGAGTCCTCAGAAATCTGGTCAGTGTGTTGGCATACATACTGAGAGGGATCTTCAGCAGATCACTGGCTGGTGCAGAAGGCAGAGAACTAGAAGAAAGGAATTGTGATATTATTGTGTAAAAGGAAAATGAGGAAAAGCAAGCCAGGGGCCTAAAGGCCTTTTAGCTTAACAACAATGCTAGGGAAATTCATGTGGACAATCCTGAGGGAAAGTCGAATAGCAGATCTACAAGACAAAACTCTTGAGGACAGCAAATAAAATAGGTTTGTGGCCAGAAGGAGTTGCCTTCCAAATATGATCCAGTTTTATGGCTGGGTTACAAGTAAACTTAGCCAAAGTGTACCAGTAGGTGTAGTCTACCTGGACCACAGCAAGTTCTTTGGTTTGGTCTCACACAAGAGTCTTTTGGGAAAACTGAAGGACAGGAGATGGGATCAAGATTGCGGAACTGGATAGATACAGAGCTGAGTAATAATTTATAGAGGATTAAGGTAAGAAGGACAATGTCAGGAATTAAAAGTGTAACTAGTAGAGGGGTCTGCTATTGCTTCAGTATTCCTGACTGAGTTTGTCACAGTCATATCTGAAAGAAAGAAGTACTGGATCAGCCTTCTTGCTGATGACACAAACAGAGCTAGAGCTAGATTGCCTGATGTTTTCAGCAGTGCTCTAATGACCAAAAAAGAGCTCCTCATCTCACTTGAAGGAGAAAAAAATGTCATCCATTTTATGTCATATTGAAAGAAGAAAAAAATATCTAGGCATTGATCTCACCTAGACTAGCCCACTTAGAGCAGAGTAAAGGGTGGTGAAAGCAGCAAACAAAATGTTGGAGCATGTCCTTAAGGGTAGACATCACAGGAGTAATGAGATAATGTTTCCACTCTATAGGGCCCTGCCAAACTACACATTTAGAACTGTATGCAGTTCTAGAGGCCATATAAAGAAAAAAGGAAATTAGACTGCTGGAAGGAATCTTGAGGAAAGCTACCAGAAATATGGGCAGGAAGCGGGAAAATGTATGACAAGATACTAGAAGAGTTCTAGTTTTCTCACCCTAGAATAAAAGAGACAGGGTGAGGCATTATATTAGAAAATTTGCTATGTTCCCACAAGACTGATGTTATTGTTTGTGAAACATGGTTAAAGAACAAGGACTGGAAATCAATTCTGACAGTATAAATGTTTTAGACAGTCTAACAAAAAATCAGGTGGAGGTGTTATGATAGGGATTAAAGATAGCTATGAGACCTGTGATTATTACATGTTCAGTGATAACACCAATACTATAGACTGTGTAACGGTGACAATAAAGACAGCCCTGGAACATATAACGATTGTTGGAGTGTATAGACCACCAAAGTCAAGTGCAGATGACCTAGAGGAATTCATACATTTCTTACATGCAACATGGGAGGGAAGAATAATATTAGCTGGGGACTTAAATTTACCAGAAACAGACTGGAATAATATTGATTCAACAATGTTAGTAAAGAATTTATTCATAGAGTATATTCAGGAACAACAAATGCTTCAGATTGTAAAAAAAACTACCATGAGACAGAATATACTAGATATTGTTTGTGTTCCCAAATAAATTACTGTAACTTCAAGTCAAGTTTTACCACCATTGATGTGCAGTGATCATGGGGTTATTAAGGTTAATTTGTTGCTAGATAATTCTGCCATACTGAAATCTAAGCCAATGCACAGAAGGTTAATTACAGATTATAGGGATGCAAAACAGTTACTATATAAAACTAACTGGAGTGAGGTATTTAGTGGAAAAACTGCAGATGGAATGTGGAAAGTTTTGAAAGAGAAATTGTTTGAGTGCAAAAAGTCAAAAAATGTTTAACATCAGGATCTAGACATGCAACACCAGGGGGTATATTTCCATAAGAACAAGATGTCTGATTAAGGTGAGTGCTGGTTCATTTTGTTGGTGCTGAACATATGTTGTAACCTTGCACTCATCCTGCGTGCATGATTTGGTTTGTTTTGATTAAGGTGAGAGACAACAAATATAAGAAATGGAAGAGAGGTCGAACTACAACTCTGAAAACTGAAATAAACAAGCTGGACAAACAGATTAAGCATAGTGTTCGACACGATCAAGAAAAATTTGAAGAAAATTTATATAAAGATTTTGAGCATAATAGGAAACCTTTTATAGATACATAAGTAGTGGAAGGAGTAAAGATACACAAACTGATAAACTGTGTGCAAATTCTAAAATTTATTCTCAGACACAACAGATTATAGATATATTTACAAAATCTAATGCAAAACAGTTTGGCTCCACAAAAGGGGTGGTAAGTTGTCCTTGTGACATCCAGGCAACCCCAGATACTGGAATCAAATTAGATTATATTGAAAAAGAACTGTGCAAACTGGATCCAAACAAAGTGCAGGTAGGAGATGGAATAAGTAACAATGACATGAGAACACTTCAGCAAGAACTTACACTACCATTATATCTATTATTCACTAGGTCATATAAATATGGGGAGATTCCTAAAGATTGGATACATGCACTTATTAAACCTGTCTTTAAGGGAAAGGGGAGTAGGACAAACCCAGAATCATATAGACCCTTAAGTCTACTTTCATGTTGTGGAAAAATAATGGAGAAGGTAATACTGGATAAGTTATTGTCAGAACTGGATAGGTTGGGACTTGAAACCATACATCAACATGCATATGTTGAAAATAGATCTATTACCACCTGTAGCATGATGTTCTATAACAATATAATAACAGCTATGAATGTAAAATTGTACTGTGGTGTGATTTATATAGATTTAACTTCAGCATTTGACAAGGTCATACACAAAACACTGATCAATAAATTAGTACAACTAGGTATTGCTGCACTGTTGATAAGATGGATAGCTGCATGGCTTACAAATATGACATGGCAAGTATCACACACCAACTGGACAGGTGAAATCCTTGGTTACTTTCATGGTGCCCCATAGGGCTCTGTCCTAGGCCCTTACTTGGTTAGATTGTATCTTTCAGACCTTACTTTTTCATCTGAGGTGTTCTACAGTCTGTATGCTGACAATCTGAAATTGGGTAAACTGATTAAGTGTTACAGATAAGGCATGTCTGCAAAATAATTTGACTAAATTGACCATTTATGCACAGGAGAATAATATGTTGATAAATACATCAAAAACTAAGCATATGAGATTTGGAAGACATAAACTGAAAGGTGAATATTTAATACAGCACACAGTGATTGAAACTGTAGACTCATTTAAGGACCTGCAACACCAGAGGGTATGGATAGATTCAGCTATACGTTTTTCTAATCATATCAACCAACTGGCTAATGATCATTATAGGACTATAGGTTGTATAAAAAGATTTATAAAGTCTGGGAAATCAAACATAATGAAGTCATTGTTAGTTACATTAGACCCAAACTTGAGTATGGATTAACAATTTGGAAACCCTATAGGAAAACAAGCATGAATAAACTGGAAAGAGTACAGTGGAAATATACCAAGGGCATCCATGGATGTGAAAATCTAAGTTATGAAAGACTAAAATAACTGAACTTGTACAGTGTCTCTTATAGATATTTAAGGGGAGATCTTATTCAGGTATATAGGGCATTTGGGGATGACTACCTCTGGGAATGTTTGGGGTTATCAAAAAGTACCAGAGAATCATCAGATAACCTATGTAGAAGATTATATAGGAATGAGAAGTGTACTAATTGGTTCTCTGACAGAGTAGCTGATGCTTGGAATAAACTACCAAATTACATTAAAGCAAGTACTAGTTTAGATATTTTTTAAGAACAGCCTGGATATTAATTATGCGAACACGTGTTCTGGTATATTGGCAAGCAAGAAGGGCATTAATGCCATGCTTGAAACATTTGTATATATATATATATATATATATATATATATATATGCATGTATGTATGTTTATTGGTCCAGAGAATTATATCATGGACAAATGAATGGGTTATCCTGAGAAGGAAAGACAAAGGGGGAAGAGGGGGCACAGGCAAACCTGCAAAAGTACTTTTTCACAGAGAGGGCTGCAAACTCATGGAATAGACTACTAGAATGGGTCTTGAGGTGGACTCCATAGCTTCAGATATTGTGACAAATGGAAAAAGTATAAAGGGCAAAGATAAGTACTGAAGTAAAGGAGAAAATTAATTATGCTTGAAAGGGGAAGATAGGATATTAGATTTGTTGACCCAACTTTAATTGAATATAATAATGGAAATACATGCAATTTAATGTAATGCTGTATGCCAGAGCCATTTATAAGAGATCCATCTTTCTCAAGAGAAACACTTCATTAATGCATTCATTGAATGCACAAAAAATTATAAAACAGTCTCACAGAAACATTAAAACAGTACATAGAATATAATCCATTTGAGCCAAGTGTCAAAAATATTTTTTTAATTTAAGAATAAATAAAACGTAGGGTTAGAAGTCATTTATTAGTGTTGTAAATATGCTTTGTGAAGAGACTTTCAGCACTCATAAATTTAATTATATTTACAATTACTTTATTTCATACAGATTTGCTTCAGAAGGTTGCATTAAAGTGCTTGGAATATTTTAGAAATAATTGTCAGATGCAGATCTCCTTTGTTTATAAAGAATATTTGTTTTAATGTGCAGTGTATTATGAAAGCAGAGGGCAGTTAATGAAGCTTCTGTCAGTAGAAACATTGTTTTAGAGTCATGTTACCAATAAGAGTATCTGTATGATTTATCACATTTCCATCAAGAATGAAGCTTAAAATGTTCTTTTTCAGGAGGAAATTGCTTTGTGAAATCTAAAATAAATGAATCACTGCTAAAATGTCTGCTAGTCAGAAAAAATCCAAGCAGGCATTTACAAAATGGACTTAAGTGAGGGAAAATATGTCTTCAAGTTAATGAAGGAAAGGAAAATAAGTTTTTAGTTTAATGGAAGAAACAGAAAATTGTGGGTCTTCTATTTAAATAAGAAAATTGTGTCTGTAAGAAACATTGAAGTATTAAGGTAATATTGTGGTAAGTGCTCACAAAATAAGTCAATATCAAAATAAGAGCATTCCAATCCATATAGACATTTGATGCTTAAACAAAAGGGAAAGAAAAGCACATTTGAATGTTCACAGTAAATGAGGACACGATTCTGATACATATCACAAAAAGGAAAGGACTGATTTCAGAAGCAGACATTTTCACAAAATGAGAAAAAATGTGAAATGGTTATGACATATCCCAATGAACAAAGACTAGAAATGGTCTAAATGTTAAAGACTGCTGAATGTTTACTGAATGGCCAAGAATCGAGATATGCAAATGAATTTATTTCATGAAATATACTGACAGGATAGAAGTCAGAATGCTTGTGGAATGGAGAAGGAGAATATTTTGTCTGCATAAGTTGTTGCAGCAGAATGGCTGTATCACTTCAAAGGGGAAACTATCAAACAGATAAAATTAACATGTTACAGGAATCACTCCTATACTTGCAATAGGTGATAACAATGGTGTATAATGACAGAACAGAAAGTGTGACTGAAGTAGCTTATAAAGCTGATATATCAAATCACAGCCATAGGAAAATATTGTTTAACAAGATACTGTTTGCTGTGATTTCCCAGCCAAACATACTCATTAAAAAGGACATTTAGGTGTTTTAACTGGCAATTTCTCATAGAAGGATAAAGCCCAGACTGTGATTCTAATGATCTAAGTTTGACTAATAGTTCAGGTATTCACAGAGATGGGTAAGATGGGGTGGTTTTGAAAAGCTGAGCCTGGTCTGCCTATCTTGGTGGGATAGTTGGTCCCAGCCATCTGAAAGTCATCTTGCAAGTGGATGTCTGCATGGCACATAATTCAGCCAGCAATGTGGACAATGGTTTGGCTGTCTAAAGTCAAGTCAAGTCAAAGTCAAGTCAACGATGACTATATTGTCATTCAGAACTACACAGCAGTGTAGCTGAACAAAATGATTATGCTTCATTCTCAATGCAGGAAACAGTTGCACATACAGACAGAGAAAAATTAATAAAATATCACAGTAGAAATTTAATAAGTAGCAATTTGTAAGTAAAGAAGGACAGCAGTGACCCACACCCATCCCAGAACAGGAGACAAGGAAGACAAGGAACAATATTAAGGTAAAATTGTCAAAGTAAAATTGAAACAATAGCAGCATATCTATTATTACATGTAATTATTGCACAGTTTGTATATTGCATTTATCCTTCATTGTGTAGGTGAGCTACCTTAGTATTGCACTTAGTTATTGCACATCCATAAAATAACCCCTTGACAGGCTAAAGCTGGTTAGAGTAACATTTGGCACTCTATACGTGGTAGTACACATGCATATGAGAAAGACATAGCACACTTGTGGTGATGTTTATACTCATGACAAATACTTAAGAGTTTTAAAGCTTAAACAGGAAATACATATTTGTCTGTATTAAACAGGACATCCTTGTGGATCCATGAACATGTCATATGACTGGTAGTGGTGGTGAAAGATGCAAACTACTTAGCTGACCTTAAAATTGCAGTGTATGTCCAGTAGTGATGTGAAACTTTTCCTGTGGACCCTCAGGCTGCTGATCAAGATGGTCTCTGTCAGGGGCCTTGTGAGCCTTCAGTTGCCAATACGCAGCAATGCATGATGATGGATTATCAACAGCTAGGGTAAAGGAACCTTTATGCTTCCTTGAATAATGGCTCCAAGAGCCTGGTTCTTGGCTGACCCTTTGGCTACATTGTCATCAAAAGGGACCAAACGGGTGCAATGTGTGAGAGAAAGACTGATGGTCATCAGAGTAGGGGATGAAAATCCCTTGATAAACTCAAGGTACTGCTGCTTAACTGTAGGAGTTTAAACAAGAAACTACACTCTCTGGAAGTACTCCTCACTTTGAAGATGCTGACATCTGTGCAGTCACTGAGACATAGTTCACAGTTCTGGAAAGTACCCTGGCTGTGCAGGGCTCCAATGCTTTCAATATGTTCAGACCACAAACTGAACATGAAAAAAACAAAGGAGGAGGTGTATCCATCTTCATTAAGGATAAGTACACCTCAAGACTGGTCAAATAGTATGACACTCTTGAACTACTCCATGTCGAATTAACTACAGGCAAAGCCCCCTACCACATCACTGCTAGCTCTAGGTCCCCCACCATAAAACAAGAAAAGCATACCACATACCTGGACTTACTGGAGTCACTTGCCATACAGCCCAACACCTTTCTCATTGGTCATTTTAATTATCCTACCATTGACTGAGAAACATACACTACCAGAAACATGCTGGCTCAGAGATTCTTAGACTTTGTCAATGCAAATGCTCTGAAAAAGCTCGTCAGTACACTCACAAGAGGCTCAAATGTCATGGACATAATATTCACTAATATGGCAGTGCATTGTACCCCCCCATGTGATGTCCTCTGTGGTAAGATCGGACCATATTCAGTTTCATTCGATGTAAATATAAGACCAGATAACCCATCAAGCTCAAAAATGCTTAAGAATGTTTCAAAGGCAAATTATCTCATGCTAAGTGATGATATAAGAAGTTTCAAAGCCCCCCTCAAACACAGATAGCACGGACTGCTATGCAGAGGTTTACACCAAAGTCCTGTATAGGCACTTAAGCAGTTGTATAGAATTGGCTGTACCAGGTCTTGCTCAAAAACAAGCCACCCCGGTGGACCCCTAGTATAAATAAACTATACAACAAGGGAAACTGTCTCAGCAGAGGAAGAAATCCCTCTCTAATTTAAACAAACACATTAGAGATCTTATCAAGTCCTCCAAAGCTAATTATGAAGCAAAAATAGCCTCCTTAGCTAAAGAAAATCACAAGGCATTATTTAACTATGTCCAAAATCTAAAAGGGAATACCCAGCTATGTGCTGTACTGGTTGTGGATGGCACCTTCCATACTCAACAGAAGGTAATAGCCAACCTGCTAGCTGACAGATTTGGAACAAACTTCACCCCCCTGTCCCCTCCAGTCATCTCTCAAAGTATACCTGCCACAATTTCTCAGCCTATTATCTCAAGAGAGCAGGTCATCTCGGTGCTCTCCAAAGCCAAAAACACAGTATTAATGAGACCAAATAAAACCCAGGTTGCCTTTTATACAATTTAAAACATGACCTAGCAGACTAACATGGATCCCTGCTTAACTACAGTCTGCGAACTGGTTAGGTTCCAGTGGAATGGAGGACAGAAACAGTAATCTCTCTGCACAAAGGGGGACCATCAACCGACCCTGGGAATTATGCACCCATAAGTTTGATTGGCCTTATTTGCAAGGCCGTGGAAAGAATCATTATGGACCTTATTAACAATGACATAGGTATTCTCCAAACTCTGGACCTAACTCAGTGCAGATTCGTTAAAGGTAGATCATCCCTGTTAAATGTGATTGACTTCTTTGAAAAAGTCACCAAGGCCATGTACGAGGGAAAGACAGTGCATACCACCTATCTTGACCTAGCCAAGGCATTTGACACAATCATCCACTCAGGTATTATAGAGAAACTCTCCCATTTGGGAATTAACCCCTATATTACCAGATGGGTAGCCTACAGGCTCACTGGCAGGACTCATGCTGTTAGAGTGGGTGACTTCTCCTCTAGCAAAAGACCAGTCACTAGTGGTGTACACAGGATTCTATGCTGTCCTCTTACTGTTCGGAATTAATGTTCCAGAAGTTCAGTTAAACTTGGATGGCCTGCGGCTGACAAGTTCACTGACAATTGCAAATTTGGAGCAATCACTGAGTTCCTCAACAATGTTAATATACTGCAGACAGGTTTACTGCAGAAAAATGATTAGTGCCAAAGCCACAAATTAAAGATAAATGCAAACAATAATTATTATTCCCTTAGAGAAAGCTGACATCCCTGCTAACTACATTATAGACAGTACCCCCTAAGTGTAGACCCAGTGGCACATGCTAGCAACCTGAACTTTGACCATCACCTATCTGCAATAGTAAGGAAATCCTTCTATGTGGCATATATTATAAGTAAAGTCATCACATCTAGATCTAAGGATGTTATAGTTCCATTACACTCGGCACTCATCAGTCCAGTAATTGAGTAGAATACTTCCTTTTGCATATAACTCATCAGACACCTGCTCCAAATGGACAGACTAAAGAAGTTTCTCACCAAGAAATTACAAGGTACACAAAACAGATCATACACAGAAAGACAGAAAGCTCTGTCACTGTGTTCTGCCTCCTATAAGTTGCTAAGGGGTGAATGGTGCCTGGCTTACAGGGCAGTCTCTTACTCAGCCTTAATGGAAATGTTACACATTTGTAAATCAAACTGCAGTAGGGTTACTCACTCCAGGGTTCTTAGCCTAGCCTCTGATATAAACAGGTCATGCTGGAGAGACATCTCCTAGAGACTGACACCTCTCTGGACAAGTTTCCAATTAACGTGAAACAGAGCCCCTCCCTGACCCTCTTCAAACACAACCTAGATCAATGGATAGGTGGCTGTAAATTCACTAACAGGGTGGTGCCCATATCCCTGCTGAACAGAGTAGGTCAGTATTAGGTACCATAGACCCTTACCTCTGTCAGCTTCACTCATGTAACCACTAATTATTGGAGCAACTCAGGATAAATATGACTAAGCTTGTAAGGGCTCTTGGACCATTAGCCTAACTTCCTGTGAACCTATGAACCTATATAGAAAAAACATTTAAATGTCACATTAGGTATTTAAGGTATAAGGGGTTATTTAAATTTATACAGCAGTGTTTTCTTGCTTTATAGAAATATTGCATAATTTTAAATTTTTAAAAGTAAAACCAGTGTAAAATATTTTCCTTTGTTTTAGTTTATTTTATGGAAATATGATTATATGTTAACTCCTTCACTTCCTACATTATCAATTTCCATAGCATTATATGTGACGATTCCCTTTTCATTACAGATTGGGTATGGCCTTTAAACTGGGTCCATTCATCTTAGTAGATGCAAATCATACCCCGGGATTCATGAACCTTGCGCCAGGCGCCCGCATAGCGTCGGCGTTATAAAGCCAAATATGGCCACCGAGCGATTCAGGTATGAAGCAATCCCACGTGCACTACTGGCGTGCGCCGGACCTGCGCCGCCCCCGGCGTAGGTATGCTAATCACACTGTGTGCGGTATTGCACCATGCAAATGAAGGCAAATAGCGATCCACGAAGTTGGGCAGGCGTAGCGTAAGGGCACGGCAATGTAAACCAAAAAAAATGGTTTACATTTACCCAAACATGACCAAGGAGTAATGGAAGGCTGTCAACGTCAGGTATCATACAGGTGCAATATGCCAATGGCGAAAGGCACCGAGAATGTCCAAAGAAAACATGCCCAAACTGTAAATAATGACATAAATGTTATGTACGCAGAAACCACAGCAGAACCCCCGGATATGTGCACAGAAGGTGCAAAACAATTAAATAATATGAGAATATCCTAAAAGAGCAGTATAATACACATCAGATGCACAGCCACCACACACCATAGTATGTATGGAAAGCCTCAACCCCAGCGCAAGGGTTGTCAAGGAGTGGCGGCAGTGTTCGGCGCCGTAACCATGTATTAGCAGTCAATGCCATGCAAATGAGGCAGATAATAGTGAATCACAAAACCGGCGCCCGGTCTAAGCATGGAGCAACGGCGCAGCGGTAGTACACCGAGGAGTGGCCTACATGGGATACATGTCAATCCCAGAGGGCTGTGCCACTGTAGGAGGAAGCACATTGGAGGCCAGCAAACATGGGCTGTACAATGCACATCACAGCAGCAGGATTGGCGTGTGAGGAAATAGATGCGCTGAGAGTACATAATGCCCGCATAGATGCATGTGCATGAGGATGACTACGTTCCCCAACCCAGTCATGTGACGGCCTCCCCGTCAACAACCACGGATATAGGAAGGTAATGCGGAGAATATGAGGAAATGCGGAAGCAGTGTAATTGGAGCCGTAATGAGCAATCAACACCAATCAATCCAGGAAGGGCAAACGGCGGCAGCTGACAACTCTGCATGCAGACTCCTGCAAAACGGGAAAGGGGAGGCATAGGAATGCAAAGATAGTAGGGGATGTAGTAGACATGCAAAGAGCAAAGAACCGAAATAGCACAGCCAAGTACAGAGGTAGCATAACGGCGGCGGCAGACAAAATGCATCATATGCCATGTTCCTGCAGGATGCACTGCAGGCAATAGTAGGTGCAACGTGCAGAAACAGTAATGTAAGATGCAAAGCTAAGCCAATGCAGGCAACTGTAATGTAACACTACAGGCAATACCGTTGCAGTTGCAACGGTAAAACACCGAAGATAATCCACAGATACGGCTGCACAGACACACCCAATGACATCACCGGGTATACAGCACAACAGTATAAAGTGTGAATGCACACAACACACAGCGCGATTTCCCAAACGCCGCACCGTAGGGTGTAAACACACGGGGAACTTTTAAGATGTATATGTTGGGTGCCGCAGTGGCCGTGATGCATAGGTATGTGTCAGAGACAGACGGAGTTGCAGAGGAGGGTGCCGACAACTACCGTAGGCCTCATAGGAGAAGGAGAGTGTTCAGACCAAGGGTGACCTACCAGGGGCTGCAAGACCTGGAGATAGTAGAGCGCTACAGGGTGGACAGGGACACGTTACAGCAAATAGTGGAGCTGTGCCGGCCACGCCTGAGAACAAGAGACAACAGAGGGGAGCCCATCCCAGTGGACACAAAGGTATGTGTGAGCTTGCGAATACTGGCTACAGGTACCTTTCAAAGGCCAACCGGGGATATAATGGGTATCTCACAGGCATCAGCATCCAGGGTACTACACCAGTTCCTGGATGCCATGTTACGACATGCCCATGAGTATATAAACTTCCCCAGATCTCAGGAGGAGTTGGCTAGCAATATGCGCCACTTCCACCGTGTGGCACAATACCCTGAGGTACTGGGTGCGATAGACTGTACGCACATAGAAATCAAGTCACCGCCCGGGGAGCAGGGTAGACGCTACATAAACCGCAAGGGATAACCCTCCATCAATTGCCAGGTCGTGTGCAATGCGCAGGGCATTATCATGGATGTGTGTGCTGGCAGCCCTGGAAGCTACCACGACTCCCATATCTGGCATGCCTCACAGCTGTATCAGGTATTCGCCAGGGGGGACATCACACAAGGTCACCTTGTGGGGATGCTGGCTATGCACTGGAGCCGTGGATGATGACACCCATCAGAAATGCACACACACACATGCAAGAATGCCATAATGAGGCACACGCACAAACCAGAATAATCATAGAGCGTGTGTTTGGGATGTTGAAATCACGGTTCCGGTGCTTGGATACATCAGGTGGAGCCTTGCAGTACTCTCCAGGCACATGTGCCCACATATTCATAGTATGTTGTATGCTACACAATATGATTCTGCGGAAACAGCTGCTGCAGGGACATAATGGTCTAGGGCCACCAAGCCCGCCACAACTGCCAAGGTAAGCACAGGCACAGGGCGTTCAGCGCCATGAACACACTGTGCCAGCCCCAGTAGGTAGACGTAGGCGTACCCAATATGCCTATGCCCTGGCAAAGAGGGAACGCATAGCACATACTTTGACAGCGTAGGCCCCATGGACTGGCACCTCCTCACCTGCACACACAGTGAAATGGACGCCACACAAACATGTCCGCCCGTAATGTGTACCGTATATGCGGACCTATGTGTGACTCCAACAAAGGCACCACCCAAACACTGCACACCCAATAGCCAGCAGAGCATGGAACGCCAACACCTCAACCGCACACCGGTCCTACAGCAGACGGCGAGTCAGATGCTGCCACTGTCGCCGCAAGTCGACTACATATGTACTTATGTGCATACACAGATACGGAAATAGATATCAGTACACACGTAGAAATATATGTACACATACACAGATATAAAGTACAACAGGTTAATATGGAACCCAGGGATGCAAGTTTACAGATAAGTAAGACACGAAATCCCCACATAGTAAATATAGTGAACGACAACCCGATCATCCGGGAGGGTGGGCAGAGCAGGGAACGCCAGCCATGGAAATGTCAACCTGCATCAAAACATATCCGCGGGTCGGGATGATCGCCAGGCCACGGTACAGTAACGGGATATGTGCATGTCATATCCATAGGATATGAGTGCGGAGGTACACACCGCCACCGGCGATGCGGCCAACGTAGGTACTGTGTGCAACCGTCGGTGCGAAAGCGGCAATCATACCTGTCAAGTGTACGTCATTATGAGGAACGTACCTCATTTGGGGTCTAAAACAGTTCATGTTCCTCGCAGTTCCTCAAAGTTCCACATTGAAATAGTCAGTCACACATTCATTGTTAGGAATGTATTTAAATGAAATCCTGGTAAATAGAAATGAATCATAGTAATTCATTAAAGGTACTTCTTTGTAAGTAAATCAGCATATTTTAACCATCCTATGACCTTCGTAGCTGAAGTTGTTAGTAAGCCATTGGTATGTGTTCCACGGTTTGCCCATTTGTTCCACATTATGAATGTGAGTGTTCCTCATTTTGGAAATGGAAGGTTGAGAGCTCTGGCGGCAATATGTGTATGTGTGAGGTGAGGTTGTCGTGTGTTCCGCTGTGTGTGTGTAATGTGTGTGCCACTGTAAAATGTGTATGTAGGTGACATGTCACAGGCGGAGTGTAATAACATGCGTAGGCATACAGTACAGGAACCATAGGCGTATGTACAGCAGTACCCACAAAGTAGTACTGACATCTCCTCAGTGGCTAGGTGCGTGGCGACGTAAAACGATGCAAAGCGGAAATGTCCCAGAATGTACCACAGAACCATAGCCAACAGGAAATGCAAAGGACGCATGTACAAACCATCACCGTATGTATGACGGCCATATGGTAGACTCAACACGATAGGTCGGCAACGTTACACAGCATCAGGCATGTACGGCGAAAATATGAATGTGGTATCCCAGCACCGATCGTGGACACTTACGGTCCCGTAAATACCGCTGTGTGTTCCACGACCGTTAAGTAAGCAAGCACCACACAAATAGGAGGCTACCGGTAGCATACAGGCCGTCCCATGTACAGGACCACAATCACCGTAACTATCAGTGACAAAATGCCAATGGATAGTAGGCACGGACGAACATCTGCAGATATATAACCGATGTGAAGGAGGAATACGTGCAGGAAGCACACATGCAGGCGATACCGACATCAACAAAACAAACATTCCCAGAACAACAGACAGGTAACCTGCAACTCCCCAAGCAGGGATGGAGCACACACACAAGCATATTTTGTATGTATAAATGCAAGACACACACCCCATACCCGTCACCCACATCCGCAGATATACCCCATCGCACATATCAAAGGGATAACAGCCAAAACCGTAGCAGAATCATACAGGCAGTCAATGACAGCGGCATACCCGCAACAAGCCACGTGGGTAACACTAGCAGCAGCCGATGCATCCTTGCATCCGTTGTGTACAGGAATATAACAGCTATGTTACACATCTGAATGCACAACGCCATCGACAGACGCCGCCAGGACACGGACACCCACATGCCGAACAGAATACCATACCCAACACACACAATCCACGGCTAACACCACAGCGTAATGTACCTGACACCACACATAGCGTATGCAGTCACACAAACATGATACAATACATACCATCCCCATGAAGGTAGTGCAAATAACCAACGGCCACACGAGGAATGAACCATGGCCTAGTTTCGCGGGTAACATACGAATGGAGGAGGATCACCAGTGATATGCGCATAACTACACACCAAGGAACAGCTATTGGCGTGATGAACCCACATGCCTCAGGTGACGAATAAAAGGAAGACTCCCTGGATATTCAAACCGTATGTTCATACCGAACACAAACTGCATTGAAAGCAAGGAGTTAGAGGAGAATATTGACGAATACAGAAGCAAAGGCCGGAAAGGTAAGTCGAACCCACGAGATGTACTGGTGTAACGATGATACGTATGACTAATCTGCACTGTATGTGAACGATGTGTGTAAGTAAAGATACCTGTCCATCAGGCAGAGAGTGGTGAAAGGTGGTTATGTAACGCTAAGCCGGCGAGCATACCAACGACTGTGGACAACGTGTGCACAGCAGTGGGACAACATGTACACGGCCGTGATAACCCAAGGTTCGCCATAGGGATTCCAAACACAGAACAATGCCACCACCCACGCTGATGCTGTCAGTGGATATCGAACAATGAAGTGCCACAGCAGGGGATAGGACATGTATGTATAGTGTCACAGCACACATGTGCATGGGCATATACCGTCGATGTCATACGGAATGTGCGCACGACGTGCACGTATCCCTCGCAGTAGGGGTGACTATGTCAATTATGTGTAATGCAAAGCTGTCATGATGGATATGTTCAGAAATCATAGACAGTATCACAGGCATAGCATGCATGATGGAGGGATGGCCTAATGTAATGTACATAAACAGGATATGTATGGCCTGCACATATGGGACAGAGTAGTAGCAGAATAGGTACCCGAAATGGAGGGAACAGCAAGTAACCATGTCCAAACGTTCCGTAGCAGGTGCAATGTGTGCAACAATGATGTCCGGCAGGGCCGTGTGTAAACACATGTGCAATGTACACAGTAGTGTCACCCCCCCCATGGTAGTGTCCACTGAACGGCAGAGGTGGATGTCAACTGTATGACTATACAGTACTTCTGCTGTGGTGGTACCATGGGTCTGTGTCACCCTACCAGCAAGGGAGCTATCACATGACTAGTGACACAGTGTGTCCCTGTGGGATGTGCACAGGACCTATGTCCCACAGCACGGTGTGTGTCCAGTCTGTGGAGGTCACACAGACGCCCAGGCTGAGCAATGTGGCATGTGTGCACACATGCAGGAGTGCTCCTCCCACCCTGCCCACTGCAAACGCCATGTAGGAGTACTACATGCATCAGTAATGCAGAGAACATGGCCCATGGCAGAGTAGATGACACCCCTGTGTTAGTGGTATGCAGGTGAGTACAGATGAGTTTCATGACTGTCATTTGCATATGTAAACTGTCTGAGCTGGGTAGACATCACGGCATGACTATACTGAGACATGTAAAGTTGTATCCATTGTGTAAGGTACACCACCTATGTGTTATTGTAACACTGCCTGCATGTACATGTGTGTATGGCATAGGTACAAGGGCACCCAATGTATCAGCTAGACATACGGTCCAGAAATGCGCGGCCCTGCACATGTGTACTCACGCCATAGTGGTATATGGCAACCACAGCACCATGTGGGGCATGTGTGTGTACAGCAACCATGTACAATGTGATATGCATGTATAGGGACAGTATCCATGTGATACACACTGCATGACTGTGACTATGCAAAGGTGATGTGTATGCACTATGTGTGATGTAACTGATGCAATGATATCTACATGATATATCTGCCACACTGACACCTGTATGGTTGTTAGCAATATGAGCAGGATGAGCTAGAATGCTGCCAGGTATGTAGATGTGGTATATGTAGGCATGGACAATACTCTGTGACAGCATGTAGTGTATGTAAGCAAATAGTGAGCATGAGGGGCCACATGACTGATGACTGTGCAATGTCACACGTACCTGACTCGTTGTAGTTAGCATGATATGCCTGCACCACTGTGTGGCCTGTACAGGAGGCACATGGCGTAACATCCTGAGACATAGGGTACGATGTGATGCTGGATGTGTACATTGGCAATACCATAAAGTGGAATGGCGCTGAAGGGCAAAGAGTGGATAATGTCTGAGTTGATACCCTCTGTACCACACCAACCACCCATGCAATGGTATGACAGGTGGCCAGCATGTGGATGTGGTGTGCTGCGGCACACAGAAGCCCAACAAGGGTGCCAGTAAAGGCATGGGGGTCGTCAATGAGTGTGTGAAGCATGTATGTGAGGATGTGGCCCAGTGCCATACTGAATGGCCCAGTCATGGGTGTACAAATGCAGCCCCATACGTGCAATGCAGTACCACCCATGTGTAGTGTGATAGATGTGGTAGTGTGGTGGTCAGGGTACACAATGTACATGAATGGGCTAGCAGTCAATGCAGTGTGCTGCTGCAGAAACATGTAACAGCCAGGTTGGCGGGATACAACAACTACGGAGAACGGAGGTGACATTGGGACCGTGTTCTTGGACATAATGTGTGCATGGCAGTACTATGTATGTGTCCACAGGGTTAATACAATGTCCAGCCATGGATTGGAACCCTGTAGTGAGTGAGAGTGTGTATTGTTGGTAGGTACCCCATTGGCAGGCATGATGCCAGCAACATCTGTGTCGGCAATGCCTGCATGAGTGTTGTATGCTGCATTGAATGTGGATGTAGCCAAACAGCAGAGACATACCAGCACACTGCGTGAGGGCCCACACTGCAATGTATGGCAGTCATGTGTAGGTAGCTAGCTGTGGAGTATGTGATGCACCATGAGGACACACCATGACTGTCAGGTGACACACCACACACATGTGAACATAACTACCGTGCAACAGCCTGCACATGTGCCCATACAGCACGTGTGCATGGAACAGGAATACCACTGTGGCATCTGTGAAAAGGCCAGTACCACCATGTCTCTGTGTGGAATAGCATGGTCCCTACCAGTGCGTAAATGTAGCGGAAGTGCACTGTGATATGTGTCGGCATAGTCATGTAGACTGTCCATCGTGACGGGTGCCATGCCATCAACTACCTCTGTCAGTGGATGTCGGTAGTACCGGCTGTAGAGCGTATGTACCATGCATGCTGCGATGGTCGTGTGTCTAGGGTGTGGCTAGCAGGGCTGAGAAGCATGGATGTTCAGCAAACAGAGAGGGGATGTGTGTAGGCATAGCACACAGACACATGGAGGTTTGGTGCATGCCGAGGGTAGTGTAGGTATGGTATGCGTCGTGTAATGTGTCACCCAGCTATGCCTACTGCATGGCCAAGCATGTGTGGGTACATGGGAGTCCATACCAGGGAAGTGCGTGTTGCTGTCAATACATAGCAGTAGCAACTGTCCTAGGTGCAATGTACAGTATGCCAACACGGCCAGCATGTAACCTGTGGTGTACAGTGTATCCACCATTGTGTGTCACAATGTGTGTAGTGGTCACGAACATGGGTATCTGAACATGGATTACCTATGATGCAATGTGTCTCGGGAATATAGAGTATGTGTGTAAATCACTGTGTGGTGTGGGAACCACCCACCCGTGTGTGTTGCAGTCCAGGTATGTGCCTGGGAGGTATGATCTGTGTACAATCTGGACTGGCAGGTGTGCCGTGTAGGGCATGGAGGCAGGTCCCAGGCACAGCAGATAAATGACATGCATGCTGTACTGTGTGTGCAGTGCTTGTGTACAGCACAGTGGAGGGTGTAAGCATTGTCACACATCACTGCATGCTGTGCCTACCTGTGACAGCCCTGCTGGAGACAGATATGTGACACTGCTGCACAGGCAGCATAGCATGTGAAGATGTACATGTGGGCTGCACACCTTAGGCAGATGTCCACAGGTCATGTGTGCCACGGTAGTGTGGATGAACACGACTATCAGACTGGACAAACACCACATGCCTGCATAAGTACAGTATGACCATAGTCAACAGTCCCAGTGACAGAGTAGGCCAATGTACAGTATCCCTGCGTGCAGACCACTGGCTACTGGACACCTGGCTAGACACACACCCGGAGGGTTACTTCACCATTGAGCCATCACATGTCCCAGTCCATGTGGGCCGTACAATGTCATCACAGGGTGGTCACAATAGCAGGTGGCAAGGCAGACACGGTGTACCAGGTGATGTGTCATGTGTGCATATGTCGAGTAGCACAGCCGTTCACATGTCTGCAATATACTGGTGCACGATGTATACTGTTACATGATGTATGGAACTGCACTGTCACCCACTACAGGGCCATCTGACACAGGTGTGTTGTGACAGGTGTAACCCATGTTTGCACAGGATACACACCGCTGTTGTAGGCAGCCATGCTGGTGGCTACCACTGATATATGCAGTGGTCATACAGACATACCGCACACAGTGTCCATGCAGGAATGTCCATTGTCGTGGACGATGTGCTGCTATGTGAATGTAGGTGTGTGTTGTGAATGTTACACATCCAGATGACACCATCTGGCGCAGTCATGGTTGTCAACACCATTACACACATCCACAGCAGTCAGAACCCGGTCCTGACAATGTGTGTCAGTCACCCTCGTACTGTGTGACATATGTGCACATGGCGGAACACCTCCCACTGTCATCTAAGATGGCTACATGATGGCCGGAATGTGCTGTGGAAATGTACAATGCTGGTAGCCCAATGACATACCTGGAATCACACACAGTACGCTATGGCAGCCATGTAAACCATGCACAACAATGACCGCCCAACAGACACAAACAATGCATTGACACGTGGAACATGTGCACATGACAACCCCCAATGAGGTATGTTGCACATATTGATGTACAATTGTCATCTATGGCCATAGCATGGATGCAGACGCACATACCCCACAGGTAGTACCATGTGATGTAGGTAGGGGGGCATTGCTCGTGTACATGTGACAGTAGCTGTACAGACACATGTCCTGCATAGCCGTCATGTAGGGGTAGCTGTGGCATGTGACCACTGGACATGCCCGTACAATTGACCATGTCCCACAGGGGATGTGTTATGTGTGTACCACATGTGATGTGCTGACAACAAGTTGTGACGTATACGGCTGCCGGTGTACCTGTGTGACATTGTCTGTGATGGGTGGAAAGGCATATAGTATCGTATTGCATGCCCACAAGCCCCACATAGGTGCATAGCCTGAACATACAATACAAGGAGTGTGTGGGATGATAGCAACCCACAGGAGGAGATAGGTATGGACGGCAGCCCACAACCACATGTGTGTGTACGGTGTTCATGTCCACGACACATGAGCATCTGAGAGGCTAGTGTTACAGCTGTACAGGGTTGCATGCATATATGTTCAGCAACATCCCTGTGTGTCCCACCACTGGCCCGTGGACCGATGGACACCAACCAAATGTGCAGATATAAGATGTGCACAGCACATCACAGATGCCTACTGTAGAACAGGCTTACCGTAGACATGTGCACAGTAGGTCTGCGCCAGCTGCAATCAAACATGTTATGTGCTGAACCACACCAATAGTCCAGGCCATGCCACAGATGGATGTGCATGCATCTGTGTATGTATGGCTGTGAATGTCTCCGCATAGCAATATAGCTGTGTCACCATTGTGAACAACAATATGAATGGGTTGTATGTGTGAGGGGTGCGTCATACATGTATGGTCAGATCAACGATACCATCAGTGACCCTGCTATGTGAACATCCCTGTCCCCATACATGGATACCTATGCTGTGCCCAACACCACATTCACAGAGGGAGGGATGGCGGTGTGTAGTGCAGCAGCAGACATGGGGGTGGCAGCAGGCACTGGATGTACACATATGTGGTACCCACATCAGTGCAGGCAACCATCCATGTGCACGGATAGCGGTGTGTGTCCACATACAGCACTGTGTTGATCAATATCCCAGCACATAGCACCTGCCAGGGTTACAGTGTATGCATGGATGTCTGATACCTGCATGCACCAGACACACCCTCAGCAAGCAGCGTGCAGCATACCTCGCTTGAGGCCAGTGTCCACACCATGGTGATAGACATGTTGAATGTCCATATACACATAGCAATGACATATGGAATGGACAGCCACCCTGCCAATATCATCAACCCCAGGTGGATCACAACCCAGTGCCATGTATGTGGCATACCCTGCCATACCATGCAGACCTGCCCAGCAAGGCTGCATGAGCTATCACAGTCCCACATGGTGCAATGGACAAAAGGCACTCTCACTATCAACCATACACAGCAGTAATGTGGCGGTGATGCACCCTGTGGTGTTACAGGTGCTGTGTGATGCTCTGGACAATGTGTGTGTGTACATGCTATGCATGGCCTTTCCTGCTAATGTGTCATGGTTACACATTGCCCTATGTCTATCACATGTGCAACACAGGTGAGCTGTGGCAAGTTGTCCAACACCCGTACAGTGCTGTGTGGATGTACATGGCACAACACATGCATGTGCAGGTGTCCATGTGTATGTGTACAGTGCCACTACTGACGTTCACAATGGCTACAGACGTGATGTGTACTGACATATACACAGCGCCCAGGTGAACAGTAGCACCGACGTCACATGGGGACCTATGCCAAGTGATATGGACACAGGTGCAGCCAGGTACACATGTCCACAGCAGGCTAACATCTACATGGTGCGTGTACAGTGTGATGGGGTGGCACACAGATATGATGTGACACCCACTGCTCAATGGTGTGAAGCCAACACATCAGCTGTGTCACTGCCACGATGCCTTTCACAGATTACTGTGCAGATGTCGTACTTGTCATAACAATGTATTTCCAACAATATGCCAGCACAGCAGTGTAAATGTGACCTGCCACCATCATTATGTCTTACAGATAATGCCACGTTCCCGGCTTCCCGCTTTCAGTCGACAGGAGGAGGAGGTGATCATCCCATACCTCCATACTAATCATGACCTCTTATTCAGTCATGTGCCACAGCAGGCACAGGAATGACAGGAGATGTGGGAGGAGATGTGCAGGAGGGTGAACAGCCTGGGCGGATACAACCGCACTTATCAGCAGATCCGCAGGCACTGCACAGACCTGATCCAGCATGCAAGACAGCGTGCCGCTGCAATCGCCAGACAACAACGTGGGACAGGTGGTGGGCCACCAACCCAGCCCCCACTCACAGCCACGGAGGAGCTCCTGGCCAGTCTGGGGACACCCAAACAACACGCAGAAACCCATGCGTCCATCCCGGAGGTGGGTGTCTCCAACTATGAGCTTGGAGCTGCATGGTAAGTCAGTGTTGCATGTTTGTATGATGAGTGACGTGGGGTGGGTGTCATACTACAACACATAATATAGCAATACATGCCAGGTATATGGCCACACAAGATGCATACTACAGTATGCTATGTTGTGTTAGCAGACATGTGCATAGCACATGCTAACACACAGATGCATGATGTGACATGCACAGTGCTGACCGTGGCGATAGTAATGGATAATGTGTATACCTTTGTGTCATCCCTTTACAGGTACGTCTGGCGTGTCGCAAACACAAGGGTCTGTTGCAGGTAAGTCTGTTGCTAGTCAAAGGCATGATATGGTGTATAGATATTCCACATGTGTCCAGGCATGACATGCACACCTGTGTGTGCCCCAGTCACGTATACAGGTTGCACCACCCGACACACACACCACCCATGTACAGTAGATACAACCGTTAGCGTAGAGTGGCATGCCACCACCCGACCTATTGGTGTGTTACGTGCATTCAGCTATGCATACAATGGTGTAGGTGTTCCACAATGGCTGCATGTGTAGTATGCATCGGTATGCCTCTGCAGTATGCACACAGTACCACATAGTGAGCTGTGATCTTGCCAGAGCACAGGTGTTACCAATGTGAGCTATGCCCCTGCATCGGGTGCACACGTTGTGACATGGCACATGCCATGTCCCATGCACGTGGATGTCTGGCTGCAACGTTTTCACACCATGACATGACCTATGCACGACATAGCAAACATCCACACTGTCTGCATATCTGTAGGAAATGTGACACCTTACACTAGTATGGTTGTATGTCACATGGGCCACCACAGGGCCATGTGCACGTTGTCCACCACACACAATTGTCAATGACCCAGACAGACAAGGCCATGGTCGATACCTACAGGCATGTTGCCACACAGTACATCCACTGTGGGTAGTCACCGTTGCACCCTGTACACACATAGTGGGCTCATCACTGTAGTGGACCCCCTGGACATCCGATGTAGTACACCAGTGATATGGAATGCCTCTCCACAGCTACTACAGGTGCCTCCAATGTCCACCATATACGTGCTGCTGAGCAGCTGAACTGACTTACAGACATGGCAATGTAACGTCCAGGTCACGCATTGCACAGAAACATAACTGTGTCTTGCTACTGTGCAGTGGCACAGTGCCCGCACTCCACACTGCACAGCTATGTACACAGCTCACACCAACCGCACCTGCACAGACATCCCTGTTACCCATACATTGTATCTGTAGACTGTACACATAACACTGCACTGTGACAGCCGTTGTGATGTGGTGCATGCGGTGGGACACCATCGTCACATGTCCACATGATACCACACATGTTTGCGGTGTACATGACATAGTGTCGGCAGCCATGTGTACTGTCAACTCGCCCGTGGCCACACGGTGTATCACGGTGATGCATGCAAACTACCATGAATGTGTACTGCATGTCTACTAGAAGACACCTGCCTGTTGTACTGTTCCCACCAGGGCAGTGTGCATACTGCCACTATGAATGTCTGGTCTACATTCACTGGTCTGTGGTGTGTGAATGCTGCATGCCACCTGCATTATCACATGCATGATGTGTGTGTGTGTGTGTGTGTGTGTGTGTGTGTGTGTGTGTGTGTGTGTGTGTGTGTGTGTGTGTGTGTGTGTGTGTGTGTGTGTGTGTGTGTGTGTGTGTGTGTGTGTGTGTGTCTGTATTGTAACCGATGGTATGTCTTCGTATTGACAGGTGCTGTAGGTGAGTTCCCCTCCTGCGGTCCATCTGATGCTAGTGTCCCCACAGATACTAGTGGTGATGACCATGTGCATGAGGCACAGGCAGGGTCGTCACAGGCAGAGACTGTGCCATTGGAGAACATCACACGTACGTCCCCTTCATCCCTGCACACAGTTCAGATGCCGACACATACCCCAACACCGTTGCCCATAGATGACGGTCAGTCAGCGTCTGTTGGCACCGAGCAGGAATGTGTGGTGGCTGCAGAAGGTGTGGGTACACACCATGTTGCCAGTGTTATGACTGGTGCAGTGCCACGCAGGCATGTGGCAGGTGCTGCTCGTAGGGGGAGCACCGCTAGACATACACCTGGCGTACAGGGTGCAGCAGCTGGTATAACCAGACGCATGTTCCAGACTGTAATGGCGGCACAGGCACGTGCCGAACGGCAGAACCAGGAAGGGCAGAGGCTGCAGAGGTCTGGCAATCCATTCCTTGAATGACAACATCCAGGCATTGGCGAATGCCCAACAGCATCTTGTCGATGTTCTGGATAGTAGATTGGGTGAGATGG
>NC_056733.1:1692344784-1692467284 GCF_019279795.1 Protopterus annectens
AAAAAACACAAATGGCAAACAAGATTATCAGTTATGAGTGAACCCCATCCACCAAATGGTTTCTGGAAATAGTTCGTCAGTGGGTTTGGGCCTGGTTCCGCCATGGCTGATACCTGCTGTATTACCTCTAGGTGGTCGTTGATATCATGCTTATTATGTGGTACTTAGACACAGCAGTCTTCTTTGATAAGCGCGCACGTACCACTTCTCGCCGCCAGGGTGCAGTCGTGAGCCATTACATTTTGTGACACAACAGTTCTCATTGCATTCAGTTCATCAGTCACAAGTTCGAGAGCGAAAAGTCGCATTGCTCATTCCTCCGAGAGGTTTTGACAACTTCCTCAGTTCCCTGATTGATTTCACTGCTCCATAAGCTGGGATTGTTCCAGCCCACGATATAACACTGTCACTCAAGTCCATATGAGTCAATTTTCCTTTATCTCTTGCAGAAGAATGATTTTTCCAAACAGCTTCCATTTCACCCACTGGATTAGTAGGTTTCTCGACTGAGTTCCCAGTTCTTCGAGCTATATCTCTTACAGTTCGTTTCATACCCAGAGGCAATTCTGCAGTATGTCATATGGCTGGAGCCAGATCACCCAAAAAACAACTGCCGGACCAATTCTCAGGTAACCATTGATATGCTTTTTTCCCACAAACAAAATAACAATATTCTACTTTACTACTGATGCGGGTTAACTCTGCATGTAACATTTTCCTGTCTATAACAGACGACTGTTTATACAATTCAGGATGTTTCTGCACATCTTTCCACGTTGTTCTCATTAAGCTTAAATACAATTCATGAATGGTGCTACAACTAGTACTGTAATCTTTGGCTGTTATATGACATTTGTAAGACACAGTTATGTTACAATTACTCCCACCAACTTGGACTGTATCATGTTTATGAAAACAAACAATTCCTTTTTGTGTAACAGGTAAGTACAGTGCCACTTTGTCCTGTGATCTCGCAGAACCTGTATCAAAAGGTAAATATTCACAAGTCTCAATCTATCCCCAAGGGGACAACATACATCGGAAGTCCTCCATATGATGTAGGTATGGCAGTACAAACACAGCAATTTGAAATGTTCATAGTCTGTACATGCACACGCGTCATGCCTAGGTATGTGTTGAGGTTTGGATGCCAATCTGTGGCCAGTTCATCACGTATCACTATTTGTATCTGTGTAGTTATATGCAGGAAAGATCCCAGCAAAAGTAAAGTCACCACAAACATGGTTAATAGGTGTATGATCAGTAGGACAGTAAACCAATGTCTTTGGGGTTGCTTTGTATTGTTATACACTCTGCCCCGGGTGATTCTGTCTCTATGGTATATCGGCTACAACATGTAAATCAGACTGGATATCCTTTACAGGTTTGAAAAGGGTGAGGTGAACCCAGGACGACCTTTCCGCAAACTTTACTGCAGTAGGCGTTGCCAACAGTACCTGGTACGGACCTTCCCACGTTGGACTCGGCAAGTTACTTGTTTGGATAACAGTCAAACACACCCAGGATACTGGAGTCAGCTCTGCGTCCGGCTTCGCTTGCTCTTTATCTGAAAAAGAGTTTAACTGCAAAACAGTGTTATTGGTTAACAATCCTCTCATGTAACTTGCTAATGAGCCATCGACCTCCAGCTCTGCAGGCATGACAGCTTTCCACTGTGGCACATAATATGCCATTCCAAATACTACTTCAAAGGGGTCAAACCCTTTACATTTGGAACTGTTGTCATGCTCAGCAATGCTAGAGGTAGACAGCAAATCCAATTCGTCTGGGTGTCACTCATCAACCTCCTCAACTTATTTCTCGGGATCCCATTGTACCTTCGCCACCAGTCATGCTGACTGTGGGTTGTACATGCAATGATTATTCAAGGAAATCCCAAATAATCCCCCAGGTTGCTGGATTGTCTGGTTCACAAAATGTGTTCTATTGTCACTGTAGCTTCTCTCCGGTATGCCAGATCTAGGGATACTTTATTTTACTGGGACCTTTGCCACTGTTGCTGCATCCGGTTCCCTGGTTGGGAATGCTTCTAGCCATTTTGATAATAGATCTACAATCACTAAACAGTATTTCTTCCCTTCACATTTATTCAGCTGTATAAACTCCATACAAATAGTATGGAACGGATATGGTGGTGTAGGGAAACTCACTCGCTTCGGTTGAAATGCTCCCTGTGCATGATGTTTACTGCAAATATGACACGCTGCTCAAAATGTTTGTATGTGGTTCCTAATTCCGTATGTTAGGAATATTCTGTTAACCAACTGTACCATCCCCCCTGTTGAGACATGGCTCTACCCATGGCTCACCAAAGCCGCATATCTGAATACATTAGATGTTAATATTGGCTTTCTCACTGTGGATATGTACAGTCCGTCTTCAAGGATTGCTCCTCGTCTTACCCACGTCTGCTTTTCTGCTTTCGTAGTTGATGTTTGCATTGTTTCTAACATGTCTAAATCTAGAATCTCTGAGGATTGTCATTCCTCATTCAAAAAGACACTTTCTGACTGTGAGGCTGCTTGTTTTGCAGCTGCATCAGCTCGTGCCTTACCTTTCCTAATCTTATCCTGTTGCTTTGTATGAGCTGCACATTTACAATTAGCTACTTTAGTGGGTAACTGAATGAGATCTAATGAATTCAAGATCAATTGCGCATGATTAATCAGTTTACCAGTGGATGTTATCATTCCCCTATTCTTCCACTGCTGCACATAAACATGCACTGTAGAGACAGCATACTGACTATCGGTATAAATGTCCACACATCTGTTTTTCGCTAGAGTGCAAGCACGTGTTAAAGCTATCAATTCTGCTGCTTGAGCAGACATGTTATGCTGCAGGGGTTGGGCTTCTACAATCTCATTATCAATAACTACTGCATAAACTACTTGATTCTTTCCTGTAGGACTCTTTCTACATGATCCGTACACATAAACTGTCACCTCTGCATCATCTAAGGGTATATCAGTGATATCCTGTCTGTGTAAAGTTATTTGCTCCATTTCCTGTAGGCAACTGTGTGGTGTGCCATACACAGGTGTCAGACGTGACGTTGATGGGTTTAATGTTGTACAACGTTCAATCACCATATGAGGTTGACTCAGGGGTATGGTCAAACAAGAAAGATGTCTAGCACGGGTCAGGAATGCTATTTTCTCTTGCAGCAAAATGATCGCAACTGCATGAGGCACTCTCACAGTGAGAGGGTGGGATAATACCATTGATGCTGAGGCCTGTACTGCCATGGCTGCTGCAACAACTGCCTGTACACAATGTGGCAATGACCATGCCACTGGGTCCAACTGCGATGAGTAGTAAGCTATGGGGCGTTGCTTACTTCCATGCTGTTGCATCAAGACTGACGTCATATATCCCTGCTTACAATCTACAGTCTGAAAAAATCTGTTATGATTATTCGGGAGACCTAAAACAGATGTTGAAGCTATCAATCGTTTTAGTCTGCAGAAAGCTGTTTCTGCTACTGGAATCCAGTGTAGTATATCTTGTGCTGCCATAGGTGTATTACAGATTAAAGCAGACAATAGAGCAGATTCCAAAGCATAGTTTGGTAACCAGCTTCGACAAAAGTTAGTCGGCCCGGGAAGGACATCATTCCCTTCTTGGTAGTTGGCTTGGGTGCTTGTGAAATTGCTGCCTTCCTATCGTCATCTAATGTTCTACCCTCCTTGGATACCACATATCCCAGGTACTTGACCTGTATTCTCCGTAGTTGCAATTTATGCTTGCTTAATTTATGTCCCTGTTCTGCTGAATATTTCAATAATGCTATTGTATCTTCCCTACATTGCTGCTGGGTAGGGGCCGCAAGCAGGATATCATCCACATAAAGTAGAACTTGACTGCCCCCGGGTGGAGTAAACACCGGCATGTTGCTAGCCATCTCCTGTGCGAATATCGTTGGACTTTCACAGTATCCTGCGATAGCCGTGTATGGCTGTATCTGTTACCCTGAATGTAAATGCAAAACAATACGGACTATCTGGATGTATAGGTATTGAAAAGGAAGCATAGCTTATATGTACCACAGTAAGATACTTCTGTTCTTGGGTTCATAGCATTCAATATAGTGTGTGGGTCTGGCACCTTCGGTACCCTAGGTATTATTACATGATTTACAGCTTGTAAATCCTGTACCATCCGCCATTCCCCCTTTGCTTTTCTATCAGGAGATACAGGGGTATTGCATGGTGAATAGTGATTACTTTGTGGATGGGGAATTCCCTCTGTGACTTTCCGGATATCTTCTGGTGTCCACGGTCTATACACTAAGGGAGTTGGTTCCTGGCCTTCCTGTCCTGCCAGAGGGTTCGGTACTTCAATTAATTGACAGATATCCTCACTCTGTTCTAGTGACTCTCTTCTTACTTGAGTGTCCCTAGGTATTTTACGTGTTTGGGATGTGGTTTCAATAGCTTCTCTTACAATTGGTCGTTGTGATACCTCTGTTGCCACAGGATAACGTGGGGGGACTAGCCTGCCCTCCCGCTTCATATCCTGGATGTGGTATCGGAGGTGGTGGAGGGGCGCCGCTACTACTGTATTATTATCTTCTTTGTTCACGTATGATGCTTTCGCATTTTTAGTCTTCTGTTCCCTTTGGTTCACTACCTCAATCCACCTATGTGCTTGAGGGATACCCAATTGTCGCTGTTTTTTAGCCTGCACATCTTAGGGTTGCCACCTTTTCAAATGCACAAAGTGGGACATTTGTGTTAGGAACGTCAGATTTTGCAGGGCAAAACATACCCACTGCCAGTACAAAGGACAGCAATCTTTTTGCCAGAATAGCAACTTATTCTTGTAGCATTTGAGTTGCTTATTCTGTTTATTATAATATTTTGGTGTTTCAGATACAAAATAACTGTTTTATGCTACTATTAAAGAAGATATAGGAAATATTTTTGTCCTAAGATATCAGGACATTTGCCATTTGTTCAGTTTGTTTGCAGGACACAACTGGCCAAAGAGGGACTGTCCCTCGCAAAGTGGGACAGGTGGTAACCCTAGAACATCTGCGTCACATTTTAAGTGATTCCAATGTTTCACTAACGATATTTTGTCTAATATACCATCAATGTCATATTTATTACCCCATTTTGCAGAATATCTCACATTATGTGCTCTCTGCAATTGCATATACTTCACATTACCCATCAAACGCGTATCTCACGATCTCTTAGTGCACTAATCTCCCATGTCTTCTAAATGACTGTTACGTAACCCTTCTCTCGTACCACGTGGTATCTCCTTCCCTGTATCCACTGTAGCGTCTACAATGACTATTTACTCTACTCTGTGTTCCCCTGATCTATGTCCAAATGTAAAACTACTTGGATTGGTCTTCAACCTGCTATCACAACTGTTAACAGAAACACAATGTAGCCTGGTCCCTGATCTACAACAGAGACAAAGAGGCAAACTCTCCTTACCTGAGCCTCCCGTTTATGACTGCACGTTTTCTTCTTGGGATCCAGTTTTCCGCTTTTCAGCCACAGATCAGACAGTGGACAGCCTCTTTACACACAACAATTCAGTCGGAGGTCTTTTCACTCAAGAAGAACCATTTAGGCAACTTCTCCTGCGCAGATGTCTAACCACCCATGCACTCTGACCTGTAGCTTACCAAGGGAATTCCGGCTGAGAAGGACCACGATGTCAAATAAGTTGTTAAAACCAGACTGTAGAAATCAGTAGGCTTTTCTAAGTGACAGTCAATAACACAGGAAGCTCAGGTTCACAACGTTTTAGTAGTGCAGGCAAAAAACTTTACAGTCCAAGTATGAGAGTTTTGTCTGACTCTATACAGGAAGCAATTTGTTTATATAGTGTTTACAATCAGCTTTTGCCCACCTTACTGACGTGGTCAGTCACAGGGCATTTCCATCACTATGGTCCGCAATATTCTATTCATACGAGGGTGCTGAGGTAATGCTTTTAAAATGTTTTCCCATGAGAATAACACAGCCTTGCAAGGCACCTGGTCAATTACAGTGTCCTTCTGTAATTGTTGCTGTTTCAAGGACCCTGGACTGTTCCGATACAATAGTCAGTTCATTTCTTAATACGTTCCTTTGTCTCTCTGGTAAGGAGTTGTACTCTATCTTCGATAGAGCTCACAAGGCCATCCTCCTCAGTGGAAGGGAGGATGATATACATCTACATACATTTATTTTTCTGTAACCCAGCAGACAATTAATGCTGAGAGACATAAGCCTGCTGAACTGGTTACTGCCAGGGTCAGAGTTTGATCACACTGCAGCTAAGCTTCACCAATTACATGCATGATCATTTCTACTGCCATATTGTACAGTACAATTCAATGCATTATATAGTATTTTGCTTCTAAACTGGCACTTCATATGTGTTTCTATATATATTTTTCTAACATCCATCCGGCCATATGCATGTTGTTCCGTCCTTTACCTTGGCCGTGGGTGTTTGGCCGTCCGGCAATGCTACTCTCCACATGTGATGTCCCACCTTCCCCTTCTGTGCCTGTGGCACCCTGTTAGGACATCCTGTTTGGTAGGCACATGTTCTGCTATATGTGTTTGACTTGTCTGCATAGCTAATCATCAGTGCGGTGGTTCAACATCCCGACTTGTCCACATGTGTACAGTTATGTGCACTGTGGCGTGTGCAAGCCTATAGGGTTTGGACGAGTGCATACCACATGCGGGATGTACACATTCTGCAGACACATTCACATGCAGCCATTTGCATATCTGTACCTGAGGTGGGTTGGTGACATGTGGGGTACATATTTGCCCGCGTGGCACTGCCTAAAACAATACTTCTTACCACATTTCAGGTATGCCCATTGTGTGTAGGTGTGTAGCTGCACAAGGCTGCTTGTTGGGTTGGGTGCACGGTCGTACATGGGTGGGACTTACATGCTACAATGGGGCTATTGTGTATTACATTTGCATGCATGGGTTCTGCTTCTGGATATTACGCTTAGACATACGCCGTCCTGTGTATGCGACAAACACGTTGCTGGGTGTGGTACATGTTGCTATGCACATGTTTGCCTGTGTTTAGGGTATCTTGGTTCCTTCCTGTTGTTATGTCGACACGGCTACCCAGCTGTGTACTCTCACTACTGCTTGTGACCATTATGGTTGCCACCTTTTCCAATGCCCATAGTGGGACATCTTTTGTGGAAACATCGGATTTTGCAGGACAACACATACCCACAGCAAGTAGAGATGACAGAACTTCACTTTTTTGCCATAATATACGCTTATTCTCGTAGCATTTGGGTTCCTTATTCGGTTTCTTATGCCATGTATGTGTTTCATATACAAAATATATGTTTTATGCTACTATTACAGGTATATTGAGGGAATATTTTTGCCCGGAAATCTCAGGTCATTTGCCATTTTTGTTTTTTTCGCGGGACACAACTGTCAAATGAGGGACTGTCCATAGCAATGTGGGACAGTTGGTAACCCTGGTGACCATGCCCATGTCGCTACTAGGGTTGCCACCTTTTCCAATAGCCAAGGTGGGACATTTTCGGGACTCACATCAGATTTTACAGGCCGACACATACCCACGGTCAGTACATAGCATAGAACTTAACTTGTTTGCCTAAATAAAAGCTTATTCTTGTAGCAGTTTGGTTGCTTATTCTGTTTCTTGTGACATTTAGGTATTTTAGTTACGGAAATAACTATTTTATGCAACCATTACATAAAATACGGGATATAATTATGTCCTACAATCTTAGCACATTTGCTGTTTTTAATATTTTTTATCGGGACACAACTGCCCATAGAGGGACTGCCCCTCGCAAAGTGGGACAGGTGGTAACCTTAGTCGCTACTCCTATGTCGGTGCGGCGCACTGATATGCTGCGGTACACCTTCTCTGGGTATGCCCACTGACGGTGCATTGCGGGACGAACACGGTGTTACGCGTATCCTTTGTTCCTTGGACGGGTACACTTATGGCTTTGTGGGTTGTGTTTGCTTCTCCGTTTTGTTGGGACGGGTACTATGTTGCATACTCTGCGTGCATTTCATTCTGCACGGGCCCTGGCTGGTGACATTACTATTATGGACGGACTGTGGCAGTCAGCACTTTAGGTTGCTCATCGCCTGCCGGCTTAGCCACGCCTCCGGACGCATCCTACTTGAGCTCGCTCACGTACATTACGCACGTGTCTGTGGTTGCGGCGCGCACTCATTACTATGCATATGGCGCTACTACGCCGACTATTCACTGCACCGCCGGCGCAGGCCTTACACCGGCCTTGCGCTGAGCTACATGAATCCCAGGGAATATCTTCACAAATTTGTGCAATCTTTATATTTAAGTGTCATAAGTAATGTTATGCATATCATTTCAGAATGTTTGTTTGCATAGCAAAGAATTGAATAACAAAAGTGGTATACTAAAAAGAACTTTGCAAATAAATATCTTATTTTGTCACTAGTGAAAGCGGTTGTATATATACATGTTTATAGTAAATACATCCCATTTGGGGGTGATACAATGTTTATTTAAATGACATGCTGTTTATAATTACTCCTACGTCTTCTAAACAGTCATTCTAAATATAACTATTTACACGGGATCCTAACTACATGTTAGCCTTGTTTTACTTTTTTTTCCTCTCTCTTCTCTCTCTCTTCCCTCTCATGTTCATGTATATAAGTTAAATAAAGGGAAGAGATATAACAAGAGTTACAAACATGTTAACACAAAATAGAATTACATTTAAACAAACCATGGTTTGAACAATAACATTGTGTCCTGGATAACGTATTATATCTGATAACCTAATAGAACTTTTGTTTATACACACAACCTCTGTTATCTATGTTAATAGTAAGGCAGTGGGCTAAATTACTTAGTCCTTTTAAACAATCTGTTAGACATTTGCCTTATTTTGGAATGTAAATCATATCTTGTATCTATTAGGTTACATAGGTTTCTTATTAGATATGATATCTATGAATGTATAAACCTTCCAGATAACACTATATTAGGACATTTAATGATTTCATAAGAATTTGGTTATCTTAATGTTTCTAACTTAAAGTATATAAAGTATGTTATTAGTGGAGTTTGTACTCTGTTGTTACAGTTTAGGGGTTGATCTCAGTAACAGATGTCATTGGGATTAGGAGGTTATAACTCCAGGTGGGGAACATTGGGGTGTTTGTTTTTATCTAGTGTATGCAATATTTTTTTTAAAAAAGAGTTTTTTGACATCCAGAGTATATTATTTACAGAAAATATAGAGAATATAGCTCAAGGGATACATTTTTTTCCTAAAGACATGAGATTTAATATTTTTACTAGGAACAAATTCACTTTTTGCCGAAATTTTCACATTATACATATGATGTTGATATGTTACTAACACATCTTTCAGGTACAATTACATAATATGACTATGTTGAAAGGTATGTCACTTAACATAAATAGTTTGAACAATCTGTATAAAAGAAGTAATTTGTTTAAATATCTAGTTTTTTATAAACTTAATATAGTATTCTTACAAGAAACCCATTTAACAAAAGTTACTATTGAATTTCTAGATACAAATAAATACACAAATATAGTAAGCTCAGAATGTACGAAAAAAAAAGAGGTGTAGCAATATTGTGGAACAAAACATTACCATTACCCAGAATAATCAAAACATACCAAGACAATAAAGGTTTGCTTTGCTTGGCTGTAATTGAGATGGTTAAGAAACTATATATATTAATAAACAACTATCGGTTACCTGGTATTGGTACTAATACTATTAGACACATATTGAATCAAATAGTTTCACTATCTAAGGGACATATGATTATGGCAGGTGACTACAACTGTATCTTAGACCCTAAAGATACAACCACTTCAGGAAAAAGAAAAATTACAGCACAAACTAAACAACTTATACATTTCATAGACTTATACCTACTCAAAGACATACATCATTTTGTGGATCATAACTCATTACAATACATGTTCTGTTCTAATAGATACAAAACATATTCTAGAATTGATAGAATATTTCTTTCCACACAGATAATGAATAACCTGACCAATAGCAAAATAATATCCTGCCCAGTCTTGGACCATAATACTATCATATTTGAACTTAATATTAATAACACCCATAGTGTCCAAATTAAGAGGATTCCAGCATATCTCACACAACTTAAGGATTTTCAATTATTCATAACAGAAGTGACACAAAACTTCATTAATATAAACTCAGCATGAGACACACATGATATATTTATTTGGGATGCCCTAAAAGCATATTTGTATGGACAAATAAACAAATGGTTTCATAATAAGATGAAAATATGGGATAAAGATATAAGAATAATACAGGATAAACTGGACTCACTATGCACAAATAATAAAGACAACTTCTCTTCAAAGAATATAAGGGATGAGATATACAAACTAAACGAGGAATATAGATCTATCCTACATCATGAAATAAAGATAACACTAGAAAAATATAGGTTTCTTGCTTATTCTGTAAATCCTAAACATCTATCAAACCTTAAGAATAAGACTAAAAGATTAAATAAATATAATTATATTAAAGAAATGCATTCTGCAAAACGGAAAAGAGAAGTACATAGTATGCAAGATATATTAGAAGAGTTTAGATATCACTTTGATGAAATTAATCAATCCACACAACAAATTCAAACACAAGATAACATAATTATATTAACAAGAATATATATAATAAACTAAACAAACAACAAATTGAAGTTATTGATAAACAATTTACTTTATCAGATATACCAAGTCAAGTAAGTAAGCATAAACTAATAAAAGCTCCAGGTAACGATGGAATTATTCATGAAATATATAAGATAATGCCCAAAATGGCTGTTTCCTTACTACACAAAGTATATAATTTGGCCCAAAGTGATAATATTACACCTCCATCCTGGAAATATACATTTATATCCCCTATTTTAAAATCAAATAAAGACCCAAAATTCTGTTCTTTATACAGACCAATATCTTTACTGAATATTGATTATTGCAGAACAAATACTGCAGCACACAAAGAGTCCCCACGTGAATAAAGCGATAATGCCAGCAAACAAACACTATAGGACTCACCACAAAGCAAATAGGACATTAAATCAAAAATCATAAACCATCTTCCAAACCAAAACGATTTATTTAGAAATAAAATGCAGGATAAGCGCTTTCGTGTACTGCAACGTACGCTTCTTCAGATCAATTTTGAAATGAGATCTATCCATTTAAATACAACTATAATTAAAACTAATTAATCAATTAAGCAAACGCTCTGTCTATCTTAATACTAGTTTAAAGGCATATGCAAACAATAGAACAATACATAAATACAAAGGCATACTAGCCTATAAATACAGCTGATCTATATTACATAAAGCACAATCTATTTAAAGTCTGCTTAAAAATAAAAATAACTTCTATTGCCTATTTGATATACTGCTATTAATTAATACTTATAGAAAACATACATATATATAGTAGGATATGTAATGAATATAGAACTTGTCAGTGATATATATATACCCATGAAATTATTATCTCAGAAGTGCCATTAGATACTTATATTTCCTAACAAAGTTACATTTAAAATCAATAGACACCTGCATTTGATATATAAAACACATCCAAAACTTAATAAAATATATGTTAAAATAGATGTTAAAATAAAATAAAGCCTAACAGGTTAAACTTTAATAGAGCATCAATAATCTAAAACATGTACATTCTGTTAATTACAATGCATAACATGATAAATGTACAATATATATGCATAAATATTAATATTTATAAATATTTATAAATACTAATTATGCACTTTGTGTAAACATCCATCTTATCTGAACCATGGACCTGACCAAAGTATTTACTTCCTAGACCTTAATATGGGTTTAAGTGAAACATATAAATTAAGACCAGGAGGCATATGTGCTCTTAATTTAAAAATCCACTCCATTTCAACCTTCTCTAAAGTGTTCACATGATCCCCTCCTCTATCACTCTTTGCCACAATTTGAAGAACTCTAAAACTAAAGGTGTGATCTTGAAATGCTATAATGTGCTTGGCTAAGGCATTTTGATCCTTTTGTCGAATATCATACACATGGTTATAAACCCTCTTCTTAAGTTGTCTCTTGGTTAACCCTATGTAAAAGGCTGGACATATGTCACAAGTAGCAAGGTATACCAAATTTTGAGTTTCACAAGTAGCGTAAAACCTCGGTGCAAATATATAGTTGAGTGAGGGATGAATAAACTCTTGATCTTTACTAATGTACCTACATGTGCTACAATGTGTACATGGATAAGTACCAAGTACCCCCACTCTACCTGAAACTATCTCTTCTTCAGGTTTAAAACTATCACATAGCAATATTTTCAAATTCCTGTGATTGCAATAGGCAAAACTTGGTTTATTACCTACTAATTGTAGGGTACTCTGGTCAACTATTAATACTTTCCAATTATTCTGTATGATATTCCTTATAGCTATATAATCATTAGTGTATGTGATAGTTAACCTAACTCTATCACTAGCTGTATAGCTTGAATGAACGGTCATGGATCTCACCCTGTTTAAAGGTTGATGTTCCTGAAACTAATGGAAGATATCTGACCTTATATCCTTAACCATCCTCCTGTCATAACCCCTTTCCACAAACAATTCTTCCATAAGATCAATCTGTTCTAGTTTAGTGGCTTCATCTTTACACATCCTATCTATTCTAATAAATTGACTCCTGATAATTCCAGGGAAGACATGCCTAGGATGCATGATGTCAAAGCTTGGGAGCATGTTTTTCCAACAGGGTTTCCTAAATAATAAGCAGACTTTAAATAGATTGTGCTTTATGTACTATAGATCAGCTGTATTTATAGGCTAGTATGCCTTTGTATTTATGTATTGTTCTATTGTTCGTATATGCCTTTAAACTAGTATTAAGATAGAGCGTTTGCTTAATTGATTAATTAGTTTTAGTTATAATTAATATTTTAATTATAGTTATATTTAAACGGATAGATCTCATTTCAAAATTGATCTGAAGAAGCGTATGTTGCAGTACGTGAAAGCACTTATCCTGCATTTTATTTCTAAATAAATCATTTTGGTTTGGAAGATGGTTTATGATTTTTGATTTAATGTCCTATTTGCTTCGTGGTGAGTCCTATAGTGTTTGTTTGCTGGCATTATTGCTTTATTCACGTGGGGACTCTTTGTGTGCTGCGGTATTTGTTCTGCAATTATTTTCTACTGTTTGCCGCATCACCCCACAAAATGGCTAATTTGTCTATAGAGTTACCTTTCAATCCGGAGACGAGGACGTATGGTGAGAAGTGGAATCACATCACTAGATACGCTAATAATCCTTTATTGACTCTGGATTTACAGCTGCAAGCCACTGTGAGTGATAGAGGTACTGTTGACCATATTGAACAGTTTTATACTTCAATGAAGGAGCTAGAGAACGATTTATTTAAATATCAACGATTGATCTGGCAGTGTAAGCACATGGAAGCCTGTCTTCACTTTAAGATTGTCCCCAGAGGCATGAGGGTGCTTTGCATGCCTACGTATGGGGACAGTCATCCTGACTTACTTAAACAATGGCAAGAACTGAACCTGGACCTGAGTTTTAAATACATTAAATTGATTATTGACTATTTTTCCCCGTTAGAGGAACAGTTGTTAGCCAAAATTGAACAGTTAAACCATGAGCTACGGGATCGCTTTAATAATGAATTTTGTTTAAACAAATTGGATCATTTGTATGTGCAGATACAGTCATACAGTGATAGGTTACAATTAACTAAGCACCGTAAACTCCAAAGAGACCATAGAGATTTCTCATTGGGCAACGTTTTTATTTGGCCGAGACGTTCCAATCCAAATGAGGGAGATGACGAGTTGCATCACCATTCTATGTCTACTGAATGCACACTTACTATCGCAGAAGCGGGCACTCCTCTGGAGCTGAGAACGGAGACTGACATACTTAGTAACAGCTCCGATGGAGCTTTTGTTACTCCTCCCAATGAAATACCGGCTGCAGCAATGAGCTCGTTGATACACACTCCTCTGCCTAACCAGGAGGCTAATCAGATTCAGATGGAATACCACCAGAAGGGAGCTAAACCTAAAACAGTGCATTCGGATAAAGACATTCACCCTTTTTTTCCCCTCCCTGTGAAAACACAGAATTACCAGAGAGGTCGATTCAACAGTTGGGACAGGAAGTAAAGGAAGTTTTCGGAAGACAGTCCACAGCAAAAGCATCGACGAAAACAGTAAAGACTATATGCTTTAACTTGACTAATACTGCTTTACCTGACCCAGTTGTTAGCTTGTTAAATAGAGGGCTTACATTTATTCCCTCGCAGGGTAGTAGCTTGAATGAACTCTGTGTAGATCTTAGGATGTTTGGGAGATGTTTGGCTTTGAAACTTTATTTTAAAGATAAAAATAGCCTTAATACTTGCAATGCTGGCACACTAGATGAATGTAAACTGAAGACTGTTTTTTCCCCTCCATTGCCCATGCATGTTGAGTGCTTCATAAAATTATGTGAGGATGATTTGTATGAATATTTTTACAATAGTAATAAGAGGAAATGTAAATATTTTAATATGAGTAAGAATAAGAATGAATCTTTAAAATTTTTGTTGGGAACTAGTGCTTTGACCATTAGACCAGCAGACAAAGGGGGTGGGATTGTTCTTTTTGATACTAAGGATTATGTTGCCAGCATGTGCAATATGCTTAATGATATTAAGACCTATGCACCTATTACTATGAACAAGGTAAATTATATTCACAATATTGTTGAAGATTCTTTGTTTGATATGCTAATGTGTCAACAAATTACTAAAGACCTATATGCCTTTTTTCATAAAGATTTTGTATGGGTTCCTATGATCAAAGGGCTCCCTAAAATGCACAAAGGCCTGACTCCACCACCAATGAGGCCAATTGTATCAGGTGATGGTTGGGCGACAGAAAACATTTCTGTTTATTTAGAAAAAGTTTTGCGACCGATTGTGGATAAGGTACCACACATTTTGAAAGATACATATCATTTGCTTGACTCACTTGAGCAATTAGAGGTCTATTTGGAGGAAGGTGCTTATGTGTTAATTACCCTTGATGTAAAGAACTTATTTACATCTATCCCCAATGAAGTGGGGGTTCAGGCGATTAGAGAACTCATGTTGACGGATACTGATTTCAGCAATGACAAACAGATTCTTGTCTGTCAGTTGCTGGAATTGGTTCTGTCATACAATGTGTTCTCTTTTGGGAAACAGCTATATCATCAAAAATGGGGAGTAGCCATGGGCATCTCGTGTGCCAACACGTATGCTAACCTGGTGGTCTATCACTGGGAGAAAGAACATATGTTTGCCCATGAAATGTACAAGAAGATTATCGTCTACAAGAGATTTGTAGACGATATACTGATCGTATGGGAAGGAACCAGGACCGAGTTTGAAAGCTTCCTTGATTATATAGAAACTACCAGTAATTTCCTGAGTTTTACCATGGAAGCCTCCTACACTGAGATCAACTTTTTGGATGTGAGCTTAAGTATTCGAGCTGGTGAGCTAGTTTCCACATTGTTTAGGAAACCCTGTTGGAAAACCACGCTCCTAAGCTTTGACAGCATGCATCCTAGACATGTCTTCCCTGGAATTATCAGGAGTCAGTTTATTAGAATAGATAGGATGTGTAAAGATGAAGCCACTAAACTAGAACAGATTGATCTTATGGAAGAATTGTTTGTGGAAAGGGGTTATGACAGGAGGATGGTTAAGGATATAAGGTCAGATATCTTCCATCAGTTTCAGGAACATCAACCTTTAAACAGGGTGAGATCCAAGACCGTTCATTCAAGCTATACAGCTAGTGATAGAGTTAGGTTAACTATCACATACACTAATGATTATATAGCTATAAGGAATATCATACAGAATAATTGGAAAGTATTAATAGTTGACCAGAGTACCCTACAATTAGTAGGTAATAAACCAAGTTTTGCCTATTGCAATCACAGGAATTTGAAAAGAGTGCTATGTGATAGTTTTAAACCTGAAGAAGAGATAGTTTCAGGTAGAGTGGGGGTACTTGGTACTTATCCATGTACACATTGTAGCACATGTAGGTACATTAGTAAAGATCAAGAGTTTATTCATCCCTCACTCAACTATATATTTGCACCGAGGTTTTACGCTACTTGTGAAACTCAAAATTTGGTATACCTTGCTACTTGTGACATATGTCTAGCCTTTTACATAGGGTTAACCAAGAGATAACTTAAGAAGAGGGTTTATAACCATGTGTACGATATTCGACAAAAGAAGGATCAAAATGCCTTAGCCAAGCACATTATAGCATTTCAAGATCACACCTTTAGTTTTAGAGTTCTTCAAATTGTGGCAAAGAGTGATAGAGGAGGGGATCATGTGAACACTTTAGAGAAGGTTGAATTGGAGTGGATTTTTAAATTAAGAGCACATATGCCTCCTGGTCTTAATTTATATGTTTCACTTAAACCCATATTAAGGTCTAGGAAGTAAATACTTTGGTCAGGTCCATGGTTCAGATAAGATGGATGTTTACACAAAGTGCATAATTAGTATTTATAAATATTTATAAATATTAATATTTATGCATATATATTGTACATTTATCATGTTATGCATTGTAATTAACAGAATGTACATGTTTTAGATTATTGATGCTCTATTAAAGTTTAACCTATTAGGCTTTATTTTATTTTAACATCTATTTTAACATATATTTTATTAAGTTTTGGATGTGTTTTATATATCAAATGCAGGTGTCTATTGATTTTAAATGTAACTTTGTTAGGAAATATAAGTATCTAATGGCACTTCTGAGATAATAATTTCATGGGTATATATATATATATATATATATATATATATATATATATCACTGACAAGTTCTATATTCATTACATATCCTACTATATATATGTATGTTTTCTATAAGTATTAATTAATAGCAGTATATCAAATAGGCAATAGAAGTTATTTTTATTTTTAAGTAGACTTTAAATAGATTGTGCTTTATGTAATATAGATCAGCTGTATTTATAGGCTAGTATGCCTTTGTATTTATGTATTGTTCTATTGTTTGTATATGCCTTTAAACTAGTATTAAGATAGACAGAGCGTTTGCTTAATTGATTAATTAGTTTTAATTATAGTTGTATTTAAACGGATAGATCTAATTTCAAAATTGATCTGAAGAAGCGTACGTTGCAGTACGCAAAAGCTCTTATCCTGCATTTTATTTCTAAATAAATCGTTTTGGTTTGGAAGATGGTTTATGATTTTTGATTTAATGTCCTATTTGCTTCGTGGTGAGTCCTATAGTGTTTGTTTGCTGAATATCGATTATAAGATGTTTATGAATATATTCTCAGAAAGATTGAAGAAATTCTTACCCCACTTAATAGATGAAGACCAGACAGGATTTATAACGAACAGAAGTACTTTTGATAATATAAAACAAACCCTAGCTTTTATAGACTTCTCACAAAGGAAGAAAAGGAACTTATCATTAATTAGTCATGATATTAATGCGGCCTTTGATTCTGTTAACTGGATCTTTCTATTTACTCTTTTGGAATGCTTACATTTTTCACATAATTTTATTAATCTTCTAAAACATTTATATGAAGAAACCTATGCATATATCAAAATAGGGTCATATATTTCCAATAAAATATCTATTACAAAAGGCACCAAACAAGGATGTCCTCTCTCTCCTCTACTATTTACTTTGATCATGGAACCCTGGGCAAATGACATGAGAAACAATAAAGAAATAGAGGGTTTGGAAATGGATAAAGACAATATAGCCACAATCCAGCTGTTTACAGATGATGTTCTTATCACCACAAAGGGAAATTACTCCTCATTCATGTCATTATATGAATCAATTAAAATGTTTCAAATGATGTCTGGTCTATCATTCAATGACAATAAAACAAAAATTCTACCCATATATCCTAATAACAAAAAAATGAAAAAAAGGATGATAGGAAATAATACATATCACATTGCTAATGCAGATCAAATAACATATCTTGGAATCATTCTTGCCAAAGACATTAAATCAATAATGCAATTAAACTATAACAAATGTTTAAAAAATATCCAAGAATTATTTTCAAAATGGAATACAATAATATTTACTACTGAAGAAAGACTAACCATTATAAAAATGATAATTCTACCTAAAATCTTATACATAATACAATCCATTCAAATTCTACCTGCAAAAAGGTTTATAAATAAACTAAACACTTTAATACTAAGATTCTTTTGGTCACAAAAAAACCTAGAATTAATATTAATCAACATACTAACAGCTGGAAGAATGGTGGAATAGTTTTCCCAGATCTAACTATCTATTCGACTTCTGCTATAATCAGATCAATTTCTCAGCTCTAAGATATAACCTATTTAGCGAAATGGAAATCTTTATTGGAAGTATCAGCCATGGAACTTATAATGAAACCAACATCATATCAACTAGAATTCATAAACACACCTTTTATATGGATCTTAAAAGAATATTTTATTACACATACTAATCATAATGCCAGTTACATACATAATATTATAATTAACTTTAGAAACTTTATATATAAACATGTTAAATATAAAGACTACTTTTTTATTTCCTATAGCATATACACAAGAGACTTTTGTTACCTCAGATATTAACAACATTTCTCAACTGAAAAACAATGAACTCAAACACTGGTTCCAGCTAACTTATGAATACTAGACTAGTTCAAAGGATCATATTATACAGGAATATAAACTTAATAATTCCTCATGGTTAGATATATAAACACTTATAATATATCTTGATAATAAGCTGAAACTAGCTTCATCAACTAGCAAACATGACACCAGGATATTATTACAATTTCTTCAATCAACATTATTACACCAGCATACATATTCAGGTAGTCTCTCCTTTATTTATAGACTTTTAAGAGAAGAAACATTTTCTTGCACACATAACCACTGGAGTTATTATAGTTTAATTACTCATAATTCCCCAAGTGAGCAAGATAAGGTTAATATGCTACAATCAGCTGGGAAAACATCATTTTCTCTGAAATGGAAGATTTACACACGGAGATTCATGAATAGATCCTTTTATACACCACAATTAATGGACAAAATTAATAAAAAACAGAACATCTGTAATAGATGCAACTCTAATGTAGATATTAACTGGGCACATATGTTTTTTGACTGTCCAGCCTTAAATATATTTTGGAATAAAGTAAATGACTTTTTACAAGCACTTTTTTCAGACAACTTCATATTGAATAAATCATTAATCATATTTAATACATCTGTTCCACAATGTGTTAGGAAAACCAAATACTCATAACTATGGACTATATTGGCAGTGGCTAGAAAGATCATAACTAAAAATTGGATTTCAAAACATCCTCCTACATTCTCCGAGTTTACTAATTTATTAAAATAAGTTAGTCATTTACATATAAGAACCATAATGTCTAGAACTTCTAGAAAGACATATGAATATCATTTATGGGTTAACTTACAAAATATGTTGGAAAAAAATGCTAATTTTGTATAAAGGTAATTGACTTTCCTTGTCATTCACGAGAACAAGTTACAAAAGGAAGGTTATAGTGTATGTTAATGTATAAATACTAGATGTCTATGTACATACTTTTGTTTGTTTGCTTTGTTATTCATATATTCATATTTAAATGTTTTAAATATATGTTATCAGTTTGTAAATTTATAATGTAAATTATCTTATATATGTCTATGTGATTGTTTTCATTATAATCAAAATCAATAAAACTGTTTAAAAAAATCACAGCAGAAACACATGAAAGAAGAGAACTTTAAAAGTACCATCTCATCACACAAGTGCAATCTTATTATTTATTTTTTGACTGCTGTTTAAATGTGTTGTAAAAAGCAATGTTCATTCACTTGAGAAATAGTTGGTTACACCAAAAAGATGATTGTGTCTGATGAAACAGTACTATTAAGTTCTCTTTTTTCACATATTCCTGTTGTGATTTTTGTTTATGAATCCTTCTTCATTCCTCTTCACCTCCTTCACATCCTACAGCTAACCACAAATATCTTCAAAACACACTGACCCACTTCATTATCACATTAGCAATTATTGTCCCCATTCTTATTAGTTCCATTCCAACAAAACATCAGCACAACCTCTTAGTAATCAGGTCAAGCTTGCCTCACAAACTACCACTCTTAGGATCATGCTTCTGCATAATAACAAAGACTCAGAAATATACTGCTCTATCTCTCTCTCTCTCTCTCTCTCTCTGTCTGTCTGTCTGTCTTCTTAAAACAAAGCAGATCTCCTTCAGGCTATCCTCCATGATCTTTACACTGCTCCTAAAGAGTAACATTAAATCCATCCCATGCTCAACAACTACCAGTCTTCAACAACCGAACCACTCTCTCTCTCTCTACACTGTCTGCACCCTACTCAATGCCCACTGCATCAGAAACAAGCTAGATTATTTAAGAGGTTGTATCTCCCAGCACAACATGTACATTCTAGCAATCACATGATCCTGGATCAAACAACACTCCCCCTCCACTTCCAACACTTTCTGCAATGTCAATGATGACAGGCCAGGTAAACAATTTGTTGGAGATTCCCTAATTAGGTACAAAAATAACCTAAAACCAAATGTCATTGCCCAAGGCAATTCCTCTTCAAACTTCAGTTCTAACTAGATAATCCTAAGATGTCCTACCCACTAAAACAATCCACTATTGGTCACTAAAGCCTATCATCCCTTTCTTCCCTAAACCAATTCAATTCACTCAACATTAGCATCCTGAATATCTGCCCCAAACATAATAACATAATCATTCTAGGTGAATTCAGCCTTTATTATCTTGGCCCTTTTTCATCCGATACGGGCACCTTCCTAGCAAACCTAGATCTCCTTCAGTTCTTAAAAGAACCAACAAAACCTAATGTCAGATCCTTGAAATACTATACACTCAGCCTTGTTATAACAAACCTGTCTAAATTCCATCTCCTACATAAACATTTTATCACATACTTAACCAATGGCTGACTAATTTGCTTACAACTATCAACCATTGTTTTAAACTACCACCAATATTAAAAGCCTTTTGAAACTACTTTAACATGAATATTGACAAGCTCAAAAACATTTTCATTGCCTACAAATGTAATCATACAATCTCCTTAAATGACCTTAATACAGCAGCTATAAGCGTATCCAATTTTCTTCTCTAGCTGCAAAACAAATCATTTCTACTTATCCAGAGACTTTATAAGCTATTCACAAAACTTAAGCACCCCCTCACTCTAAATGATGGAGTGTGACAAAAAAGGAAACAAACCATCTCAGATGAAAACTGACCTCCTTTGCAGCCTTATATATACCAGAACCAAACAGTGTACCCAAAGGCACAAAGGTAATTTTCAAACAAAGAAATAAATCACTCTCTTACATTCTCTCAAACACTTTTGGAAAGAAACTAATCTTCCTACAGGAAGAAAAGTCCTTATTATACCCTCTGTACAAACTCCATTTAGTGTGGTACAGCAAAACATTCCCCTTAAGATTTCTTAAAACATGTATGCATCTCCTGTCAACAAACTCCACAACACCAAAAGATCATGAATTCCCCACCCCACCAACATTTACCCCCCCCTTTAACTTCAAATGCTTATATCCCAAATAAGTCTATATTCCACTTAAAAATATTCCAACTGACACCTCTCCTTGATCTGATAAGATAAAGTCTGGTTCATAACCGTCTTTGTCTTCCTTTTACACAATAATCTATGGCTCACACAAAACACAGTGCCACAAATTTGGAAAACTGTTGCATTTAAACTCCTCGAAAAGTAAACCAGCCCAAAGATACCTCTCACTTGTGTCCAATATCCACCACCCCAACTGTGGGCAAACATCTACAACTTAAAAAAAAATAGTTTATACATCTCTTTTAAGTCCTCTCCAAACAGCATAGATCTTAACTTGGATGAAGTACTACGACAGCACTTTGATTCCTAACTTATCATCATCGGCAAAATCCCCTTTTTATTATGCTGTTCGACATGGGAGTTTGGGAGTTGCATTGAATGTTATTATTCCTCTCACTTCAATGTTAATCGCCTACCTCGTCTGATAATCACCCCCGGTTGTCACAGGTCTTCTCTAATACAATGCATTTCTTTTTGGATGCCTCATTTCCTTTTTCCTTATTTCTGTCTCCTACAAATTTCTTAAACAGATCGTTTCCTGCATTCATGCACATGTGCATGAACCACTGCAATTGGAGCTATTTTGGTTTGTCTTCATTTCTTCAACTTTCCTTTCACTCATCTCATACAGTTCATCCTCATCACCTCTAGCTTTCTCAGCTGCTCTGCCTTCAATGCCCTGGTTTCAGTGCCATATAGTAGTATTGGTCACACCACTGTTTTGTATACCTTACTTTTCAGATTCTTTGTCATTCTTCTGTCACACACCACCTCTCACACCCAGTGCCACTTGGCTGCAGCCCCTCTGAATCAAGATTTTATCTCTTCATTCAGACTTCCTTTCTCCTCATCCACCTCATCCAGACACCTGAAGCTGTTAACTGGTTCAACTGTTTTCCCTTCTATATCAAAGGCCAGCTTCTTCTGATTTTTCCTATTTGCTGCCATGACAACTGTCTTGTCTGTACTGTTTACCCTGTCTATCTTCAGTTTTGCATTCTATTTTCCTATCACTTGTTGAAATTCTTGTACATAGTCTGCCTATAATCCCACATTGTCTGAATACAGTAACTTTGCTGATTTGTCCCCTCTGATCTGCTTGCTAATGTAGCCCATCACCAGTATGAACTGCGGTGGGCTCAGAGCAGAACCCTGATTCACACCCACCCCAGTGGGAAACCTTCTGTGAATCTGAACGTTATTCATACTTTTGTCACTGAGCCATTGTACAAAGCCTGCACTGTTTCTGCTTGCTTCTGGGACTTAAAACCATTGCAGAACTGACTAAATTAGCTTTCTTTGGACCTTGCCTTACACTTTCTCCAAGTCTTGGGATGGGCAGTTGGACTCTTTCCTCATGTCAAGCTTCTTCTCAACTACCTGTCCAATTGCAAACATTGTGCCACTTGTGTTGCATCCTGATCTGAATACAAACCACACATCTTCCATCTTGCTATGTGTATTGATATATAATTTACCTTCTCCAGCATTTTTATGCAGTAGTGCTGCTAAACTATGCCAAAGAGGTTAGCTATCATGAGCATGGGGGCATGACTGATCAGTCCCAATTGTTTTTCAATGCATAACAGCATTTGTATTACATTTGTGCAAAAACTGAATGCTGAGTGGTGTAGTGCTTGACAAAGTTTAAAAGAAAAAAAAATGTTTTTTTTTGTTTTTTTAGAAGAACTTTTTTTTTGAGAAGCATCAGGTTGATGGTTATCTCCATTCATAAAACTAGCTAGCTCATTCTGCTTTCATGTAGTGTGAGAGGAGTTTGATATCTCTGTACTGCCCACAGTTTTGAATACCCGCTTTGTTCCTGTACACAAGAACCAGAATGCTTATTCTCCAGTACCTTTCATTCCATACCGCTGTGAATACATTCAGGATCCATTTCTACAGTAACTCACCAAGCACCTTGATCTTATCTGCTATGCCTCTAATGTTTTGTTCATTGCTACTACTAAGGTTAACCTTTGTCCCTCTTTATACAGGATAATCCCTATTTTGGCACTTTAGTTCGAAAAGAAATAAAAATTACAAATGTCCTGACATTTCATGACAAAAATCTATTAATAGCTGCATAAAAAATTATGTTGTATCTAAAACACTTTAATTACATATGAAACAGCAGGAGCTACTGCAATTCTACAAGAGTAAGTTTTTATTTTGTCAGAAAAGTGAAGCCTAGTCCATTGCCCTGGTTGTCAGTATGGTTCGCCTGCAAAATTTTACGTTTCCATAAAAACTATTCCACTTTGGACTTTTGAAAATGCAGCAATACTAGCTATTGCAACTGCTGTCGTAGCTGTATTGATAGCCAGCCAGCATTCCTTCCTAGCCTGGTCTTTCTTTTCTTCAATGTTTTTCTGTACTCTTTCTTCCTTTTGTAACTTCCTGGACTTCTATTTTCCTCCACCAGCTTTCCTTATGTACCTTATTTCTATACGGGCTTAGAAGCATATCTTTTATATAGTCTTCACGCATGCTGTTTTGAGATGCTGTTTTTCTTTTTCAATCCAATGTATTTCCTCTTCTTCCTAAGGTGTGAGAGTCCAGAACATTTCCTTGAACTTGTGTGCTTTCCCTCCAGTCAAATTCCAGGACTTCAGCCTAGTCTTTGCTGACCTTTGTGTCTTCTCGATTACTGCTTGCAACTGATTGCTGCCACACATGATTTATGTTGTGGGCCAACTGTTTCACTTGGAATAACTTTGCAGTCACTGAGTCTACCCCATCGCCCTTTCCATATTAGGAGGAAGTCTACCTGAGTTGCATGTTAGCCACTCCTGTATTTCATCCTGTGACTGTCTTTTTTTCTGAACCATGTGTTGGCCACCAACAAGTCATCTATCAGACAGAAGTCTATAATTGTCTCACCTTCTTTATTCCTTTGGCCCATCCATGTGGACCTGGGAAATCTGCATATCCTGTGTTGTTTGTCACTTTATAGGCAATCAGATCCCCCATTATCAACACCAACTCATTTTTTCCTTCTTTATATAGTATGTCTTGAATGTATTGCTTGAATAAACTGTTTCCCTTGCTATCACAACCCTGTTATGGGCATAGATGGAGAGTATGAATACTGTCCTATCCTTACACTGGAGACAGATTGTCATGGATACATTACTAATTCTGATGATAACCCTCACTGTTCTTAGAAGGCTTTCTCACAACACAATTCAAACTCCATTTCTAGTCTGTTCCTCCCCACCTTTAGTAGATAACTCTAGACCCAAAGTCAAGTAGCTTTTCTGCACTGCTCTTCCATTTTTTCTCCTGGATACACAGGATGTTGAGCCACCTGCTTAATGTCATGCCACCTATTTATAAGCTGCATCCTCTCAATGAAGTTATATTGCGTGTAACAAGCCTTAATTCATGTCTGACAGGTTGACTGGTTTTATGTCTAGCTTTTGCTCAACAAAGCTATCCCTGGTAACCCATGCTTGGCAATTTGACAGCCAGTAGCTTTTTGACACAGGGCTGCTGGAATTTATTGAGGGCATACCTGCCCAATAGAAGTATATAGTCCTCTCTCACCATTACTATGGGCCCTGGTGCAGGTCAGAGTAGTCAAAAAACCACAGGCTGTACTGCGCAAAATAGATCCAAACACAAATAAATCATGCCAAAGCTTAATGCAAAGCTTTCTGGTTAACCACCCTTCATCAGTACATAAAAACATATAAACTTTTCATTATTTAAATAGGGAGCCATTTAAGATCACATGTTACAGTCAGCCTAACATCATGAACTAACAATTAACTTTTAAAATGACATCACATTTAACAAGATTTGTATTTAAAAGAAAGAAATTTACATTTAAAAAAGAAAATTACATTTAAAAAAATATATATAATAATGCCTAAAACTCATTTAAAACATGTTACTATATTCTAGACATATAGGTACTTATATAATAATAATATTAAAAATATATGAAATTAAATTAAACATTTTCTCTTTGCCTTTTTATTAATACCGGCTTTAGACTAACCGCATTATTCAAACCAGGCTTGGCATCTGCCTGAATTCTAATGATCCATTTATACTCCTTCAATTCCAGGGTGTTATTCATATCACCTCCCCTACTTCCCATATTCACTGTACCTATACCCCTATACTTAAATTTATGCGTACTATTATTCTCAGAGATATGCTTACTCAATGCATTTGTTACCACTTTCCTTCTAATCTCTGATTTATGTTCTACTATCTGCTCTCTTAATTTCCTAGTGGTCTTACCCACATAAAATGATGTACAAAATGTACATGTGGCTAAATATACCACTTGGGTCATATTACAGTTTATGGGGGTCCTGAAGGTGAGTATTTCTTTAGTTACAGGATGTTCAAAGTTATCTGTCTCATCATATATATCACTACAACAACTACAATTATAACATTTTTTGTCCCCATTTTCCATTGAGTTCTTTCTTCTACTTCTTTAAAATCCTTGTAACATAATTTTTTGCTTTAAAGTTTCAGAATTTATATAGGAAAATTGTGGTTTCTCTCCCACTATATTTTTAATCTCCGGCATAGCCATTAAAATAAGCCAATTTTTCTCTATTATATAACGTATATCTTTAGTATTGACATTAAATGTAGTAACATATCTCACTACATTTTCTTTTCTATCTAATAACTGTGGCTCTTGTGCCACCTTTATACTAAAGATTGGCTTATATTTATCCTGCTTAATGTCATGCCATCTATTTATAAGCTGCATCCTCTCAATGAAGTTGTATTGTGTGTAACAATCCTTAATTATTGTTTGACAGGTCGACTTGTTTTATGTCTAGCTTTTGCTCAACAAAGCTATCCCTGCTAACCCATGCTTGGCAATTTGACACAGGGCTGCTGGAATTTATTGAGGGCATACCTGCCCAGTAGAAGTATATAGTCCTCTCTCACCATTACTATGGGCCCTGGTGTAGGTCAGAGTAGGCCAGGTCCTCAACCAACTTAATAAAAGCAAATAACCGTACCCATTTTCGGCAACATTAGCCTATGTGACTAAATCACCTAAACTTTGAGAGAAGGTTATTAGTTAGTAAGAATTTCATGACCTTGAGATGAATATACCTTTTGAGTAGCTTAGAAAGAGGTGAAAGAATAGCAATCGGCTAATAATTTATCAGTTCTGTGGAAAGTCTCCCTTTATGAAGTGGGATTACATGGGAAATTGTTCACAGTTGAGGGACCTTGTTTTCGAGAATAGATCTGTTTATAAGGATTGATACTTGGAAGGCTATAGATTCAGCTACAATTTTGAGATATTCACTGGGTAAGTTATCTACGGCAAGTGTAGTAGGTTTTAGTTTCTGGAGTAGTTTTTTTTTATAGTGGCTGTAGGAATTGGGGAGAAAGAGAACAAGGCTTTGATGGTTGTAGACTTGGCTGGTTTGGTATCAGAAGTAGAGGTTTGCTGCTTGGAAAGGGCAATTATAGATTCAGTAAAATGTTTGTTAAAAAGGTAGCTATGGTATCGGAATTGGTGGGGATGTTTGGGGTTGGTATAGTAGATTTTCCTGGGTGAGGGATTGAATTTATAACTGGCCAGAGTTTTGAGGGGTTTTTTGATATGTGTTTTGCATGTTATGATAGAAATTTATTTTATCCTGTTTTATTTGTTTTTTTTTGCCTTATTTCTAAATTCCTGATACTGTTGTTTAGAAACTACTGTTTTTGTCTTATGCCATAGTTCCCAGGCTTGATCTCTAGGTTTCAGAAGGGCCCTAGTATCTCTGTGTAGCAAGGGAGCATAGTTTGATTTTACTTTGATGGTTTTAACAGGGCCATGCACATATAATAATATCTAAAAAGGATTTATTAAAGTGCTTCACTGCATCATATAGGTCAAGGTATTTGAGGGGAGTCCAATTGCACCTTTGTAGGTCAGCTAGGAAGTTGTCAAGATTAAGGTTATTTTTTTTCTTAGTTGTTTAAACATAGTAGGTTTTGGTGGGAATGTGTGCAATATGTTTTGTCATATATGAAATGTGAGTAGGTGGTCACTTAGACCATCAGGAAGGCAACCTGATTGGAATGAGCAAGATGAGTTATTTAGTAATATCCAATCCAATGTTGATTGTCTTTTACTAGCTTTATCTATTCAGGTAGGTTTTTGAATAGTTTGTGTAAAACCATGCAAGTTTATGTGATGGATGGGGTGATCTGTATTGTATGCAAACCAGTCTAAATTAAAATCACCCATGTCTCCTGGCTAAGGGTACTACTTGTCCAGTGCAATAGATATTCTATAACCGGAGCATTGTTTCCAGGTGGGATATAGCAGACAATTATATTAAGTGTTTTTTCTTGAACTTTTAGTTAGTGTGGTATAGATGATTTCTGCACTGTCAAGTTGTGGAGTTTTGCAGTCAAGGAAAGTTAAAGTGAGATGGTCTTTAAAGAGGATAGCAACTTCACCTTCTCTTTTGTTGAGTCTGTTCCTCTAAAATAATAATGCTCAAAGGATAGGAAGGTTACTGGTTCATCAAATTCCACTAGTTCTCTTACCATTATGACTGACAGCTTCATGTATACATTAAAGAAATGTTAATGTCATTTGATCTTGCTTGGAGCAAGGACTGTTTCTTCATATTGAGTATGGTAGGCTTCCTCAGTAGGCCATTTATCTTATTTTGCCTCTAATACTAACTCCCACATCGTGTTAATTTCTTCTCAAAATGATCTTCTAAATGCAGAACTTAGAGCTTTTCAAATGTCCTGACAAAGGCTTTTAGGGTTCTGAAAATGCCCATCCTACCTTTCTTATAATGCCTTTGGATCATGTACTTAACATTATTAAGAGTATAACTAGCATTGCTCTTATGATAATGGTTAGAGTAGATATCTGAATATAAGCTAACATTTTATATCTCCCTAAAGGCTAGAGTCCATCCTCATTGGATGATATTAGTCCTGTTCCAAGTTTGCCTTCTTTTGCAAAAGTCTTACATCATAACAGGCTTATCTGCATAATTTGAAAATATGGCAGCTGTTTAACTTTATAAATTATTTTCACCAAGTTGAGGCTTTAGATATAGGAGAGCCTAGATCAGTCCTGAATTTATTTCACCTACATGTGAATTGCTATATAGATTATCAGGTTCTTATCTCATTGTATAAGTCTGTCATGTGCAACCATTCTCCATTTTAGTAATACTAATGACATCTGGAGTTAGTGTGAAGACCTTAGTCAGTGTATCAGTAGTCTTACTAACCATTCTGCACACACTGTGTCCCTCCCTTGTTAAAGGCTCTCTAAGTCATTTTTACATATGTTTGACAACTGCCGGTATCCTGTCTCATAGTTTCAAGTTTAAACATATTTGCACTGCCTCTGGACTCTGTGCTTAGCTATTCTTATCGAATCCATTATCAAAACAGTAAACCTCTCAACTCTAGATGGCTCAATCTTCGTACAGGTTTCTGCCAACAGAAAACAAAATGTCTGTTGTTATAATGTTCTACTACTCATATTGAAGTATGGTCTTCTACTCTTTATGAATATCTTGGAAGTACTAAAACTCTTCAAGCACTTGGGAATATTGATTGCTATTACTAAGCCGGTAACAAAGACCATATTTCTGTTTCTATTTTAAACAGCTAACTGGGTTCCATTAGTCAGATGTCTGTCTGCATGACAGGAGGGAGCTGCCTTATCTCGCTCCATGATTAAGCAAACACTTTCTGCCCATTCTTTACAAGCTGCATTTTAGTCATTACTTTACCTTTATTTCCAGATAAATTGTCATTTCTACTTTTCTTTATTTATTATGATCTCAGAGTGATGGGCATATTGTTCTAGAGAAGTCGACCATTTATCTTTAAGACTCAATGGCAGTCTTTAGAAGATCCACTTTTTCTCATGTTCAAAATATTTTTCAACATGTTGTCTTCAGAAAGAAAAGCTAAATGAGGACTTAAAATCTGCTGCAGGAGGCATCCCCCCCCATTTTATGTTTTTTTTCCTCAAGACTTCTTTTTCTGTCATTCTCTTTCCTGTTATAGTTGTTTATGAAATGGAATAATCTGAATTTCACTAGTTAGTTTTTTTAGGAGTTTGCATCTGTTTTATCACATTTTATAAATATTTACATTGCATCTTAAATCACTTTGGCATTTTTTTTAATTAAGAATTTGTAATCTGTGATTGTATATCTTTAGTTCAAAGGTTCATAGGTAGATACTAGGCTATCAGTCCTAGGGCCTATAGCAAAAGCAAACAAAACCCTGGCTGGCGACCAAGAAAAATTATTTTCCTGTGCCTGTTGAGAGCAGAGCCAGTGAGCTGATCCCGGGTGATTTATATTATTTCCCATCTTCACGATTTTTCCTGAAGAGTGCTAATGAGGAGCTTTGTTTAATAGGTAGTTTGTTCCAGGGTATGGGAAATCTCTGGGACAGGAATCTAACCCTCCAGCATGTTCTGTTTATTGTGGTGACAAGGTTTAGGTCCCTAGAGCGTGTAGCTCAGAGGGATTGGAATTTCTTTATGTGGAGCATGTCCAACAGCTCTGAGTTTGATATAGCTTTGTCTGTTAGGCAGAGATCACCTCTGAGTAGGCAATATGCGACAGAGTAAAGCTGGAGTTTTTTTGAGACAGTCTGCGTAGGGCATCTGTTTGAGGGTAGTAATCATCTTTGTGAGGTATTTCTGCAGTCTTTCCAGTTGTTGTAGATGTCTTGTGAGGTACATACCAAAAGGGGTGTTGTACTCTATAATGGGTCTAATGAGTGATGAGTAGAGGGGAACAATGACCTCTTTTTCCTGGATGAGAAACCTTTTGTGATAAGGTGTGCCACATAGAAGGATTTCCTGACTACTGTGGCAATGTGATTATCAAAGGAGAGACTACTGTCCACCTGTGACCCAAGGTCTCTTATCACACTTTCAGTATTAAGTAGACTACCACCTATGTGGTAGCTCATGGGTATGGAGTTTTTACCAAAGGGGATGACAATGTAGTTTTTGACATTGAGCTTGTGGCATGGCTTTGACACCAGGCATCTGTCTCAGTGAGGCTCTTTTGTAGGATGTCCACATCGTTAGGAGTTTCAATTATGGCTCGTAGTTTGCAGTCATTTGCGAACTTCATTAGCCAAAGACCTTCTGTGTTAGCCTGTACTTCAGAAAAGTAGATACCAAACAGGAGAAGACCCAGGATTGAACGCTGTGGTACTCCACTTGTCACTGGTCTGAAGTCAGATTTGGAGTCTGCTACTTTCACAGTGTGGGTTGTCAGTCAGCCAGTTGGCAACCCATCTTGTGACATAAAGATTTATACCTAGTTTAGTGAGTTTATCTATAATTCCAAAGTGGAGGATGGTGTCAAAAGCCTTGGCTGATAGGCTGTGTGAACCACCTACCCTCGTCTATGGATTTGGTGACTGCTTCAAAGAAGTCAATCAGGTTTAGGAGACATGATCTGTCTTTTACAAACCCAAACTTGGTGTGGTCCAGAGTTTGGAGATTACCAATGTTTTTGTTTATAAGTTCCATGATGATACGTTCCATGGCCTTGCAGACCAAGCTCATTAGGCTAATGGGGCAGTAGTTCCTGGGGTCCATAGTGGCTCCCCATTTATGGAGTGGGATAACTGTCACTGTGCGCCATTCAGTGGGCACAAACCCTGAGGTGAGGCTATGATTGAACATGGTGCTTAGGTGGGGTGCCAGTTAATTCTGTAGTTCATGTAAAACGCAACCTGGGATGTTGTCAGGTCCCATGGATGCTGTGTTCTTGGCTTTGGAGAGTGTCATTTTTACCTATGCAGCTGTGTTTACAGGTACTATGCATTTTTCCAGTATAGAGATGAGCCCTTTAGGGGGTAAGCGGGGGTAAAGTTAGCACTGAACCTATCTGCCAGGATGTTGGCAATATCAGTTGGTTCTGTATATTTAGTGCCATTGTGCTGTAACTCAGAGCAGATCTGAGCATTGCCATTGAGATTCTTGACATAGCTATAGAATGCTTTGTGGTTGTCTTTAGAATCAATGGCGATTTTGTTTTCATAACTAGTTTTGGAGGATTTTATGAGGGATCTCAGCTTCTTACTGAAGCTGACCAGAAATTCTTCCAGTCATGGGATTTTACTCTTTTTTGCAACAGTTTCTTTCTTGTGTTGTAGAGTTTGTTTATGGCAGGGACCACCAGGTTGGCTTCCTTTTTTTGGAGGATAGCATCTCGGTTCTGTTAGAGATAGCATGATCCATGCACTCGTGTAAGTGCTTATAAAGTGCATTTGTGTAAGATTCAGCAGTCATACCTCTATTGTCTGTCTGCATGAGTGTCATGAAGTTTGCCACTTCTGTCTTAAGAAGAATGAAGTTGGCTTTGGAGAAATTTTTTCCTGTGGTTTCCCTAATGGGAGTGGGGGGCAGGATGTGGATGTCTAGGCTGCTTAGCTTGTGGTCGTATCTGACCAATGAGGAATTGACCTCTGGTGTGGAACACCGGTCGCCCATGTTGGTAATGACCAGGTCTAGGATATTGCTGCCCCTGGTGGGGGTGTGGATAAGTTGATCCAAGGCATTGGAATTTATGAATTCCAGAAAACGTTGAGCAAAAGAGTTTGTACACGAGTAGTTTTCCCAGTTAATGGTGGGGTAGTTGAAATCACCCATTGTTAGGGTGTTGGGTTTTACCCTAATATTTTACAGTGTATCAAGAAATGAGGAGTGGGAATCCTGTGGCATGGTGGGGGATCTGTAGCAAGTTACAATTTGGATTGTGGTCTTTCCCAGAGTTAGTTGCACTTGGATAATCTCAGATGCATTATGCTGAGCAACTAGCATGGAGGTGTAGATATCCTTAATGAATATGGACACGCCTACACCATTAGTGTTTCGGTCCAAGTTAGGTGGCTGAAAGGTGTGGTAGGAATTTTAGCTTGGTAATGCAGGGGTGCTCTCTGGAGCCTTGAACCAGGTCTCTGTCACTGCACAGATGTCGATGATCTCCATTTTAAGGAGTGCCTCGAGTGAATGCATTTTGGGGTTTAGATTTCTATCTTTGAGTAGCATTAACCTCAGATTTTGCTTGCTTGTACCTGTTACAGTGGTGAATTTGTCATTTGAACCTTGCCTAAAAAAGGCACTATAGGGGTGGCAAGAGCCTTAGCCAGTATCCCCAATTCCAAGGGCAACAGGTGCAGGCCATCTCTGGCAAAGCATTGTGGTCTGTTGATCATGTCGTCCCAGGCAGACAGATACTGGATCCCATTAGAATGATACCAAAAGCTTAGCCAATTGTTGAAGTCAATCATTTAGTCCTTGTACTGTGGTATCATTCTGGGTGATGGCAGGATGGTACTCAGGGCTAGGGTCATACCTGCCTTGGCTACAAGATCGGAGACCTCCTCCATGTCTCTTTTCAAGTAGTCCATGGAGGTATGTCTCAGGTCATTCATACCAACATGGACAATGACAGAGTCATATTTGTACTTGTTGTGGAGTGACCTGAGTGCATGCATTATGTGGCGGATCCTGGCAACCAACAGGCAGCTGACAGTAACTTACTCCTTGTTTAGCCTGGTGAGTGGAACATCAGTGTGCCTGACTACAGAGTCACCTATGACTAGAGTGTTGGGTATGTTGTTATGCCTTATGCTGTGGTTGAGTGGCACACTGAATTTGTGGGTATGTGTCATTTGGGTTGTATTGGGGAGTGGAGGTTGCATGCATTTCTGCTTTGGAGGTCTCTGTTGCTTAAGCAGATTTTTATTAAGAGCCTCCGTGAATGTAAGTGAGTGTTTTGTGTTGCTATGTGTGTGTTTTGGTGGTATAGGTTTTAAGGGACTATGTGATGAGTGTGGTGTGGTGCAAGTGTTTACCTTCTCCTCTTGACTGCGTAGTCCAGTCATGGGTGAAGAGAGCTTTGCTTCCAGTTTGGCTATATAAGTGCATATCTCATAGGTTGTAGTGTTGGGTGGTAGGAGGAGAGCGTTGTCTGTGTACATGAGGCATTTGCTGCATTACCCCAAGATGCCCAGATTCATCAGGTAGACAGGAGAAAACACCGGGTGCTGACCCATAGACATGCCTGGATAGGTGCTTATTTATTAAGTGCTAAAAACTGTTTTCCTCTAGACAAGTGAGGAAAGTTGAGTGCTGTAGTAATTTGTAGCTTATTTAGGGCTTACAATGAGTTCTCAACAAGTGCTGAGCTCAAAGAAACAGATTTGAGTGCTAAAACTAAAAAACTGGCTAGTTCTAAGGGAAAATTTGAAGAGCACACTTTATGGTGCCAGGAATAGTTTAACCCTAGCTAAGTCTATCTATTTGTATACAGGCCGTGGCATAAAGCAGTCTTTAAACTATCTCATTTACATTATTGCCAAATTTAAAAAAAAAATACATGAATGTCATCAAGTCAATGAGATGTGAAAATTCTACCTGGCTTTCAGAAAAGCTGTTCTTGCAAAAAGGACAAAAAGAAGTCAGTGCAAAATAGGTAGATCAATAATAGCAAATAAAAATGCATTACAGATAGGACACTGTTAATAAAGAGAGAAAAAGGAAATGTTTATTCTATCTGCACAAATGCTGTTCCTTATTCATGTTTTGTTGGTGATAGTCAACTGCCCATAGTAGATAATCTGCATATTTCTGTACTCAAGTCAAGCAAAAAGGCTGGTGTGTATGTCTGTATGTGCGCATGTGTGTAAAAATTAAATCTCATAGTGGGAGAGTTGCAAAGCTGATGGAGGTCAGAGATCTGAAAGATTTCTCAAATGTTTACTTCCTACAATTTAAACATTACTAGTGATGCTAACTCAGAAAATTTTCCAACTTGACATAAAATATTACAAATTATATTTTTTCTGAACTTGTGAAACAAATATATTGCAAAGGCTCAATGTTCAACTAATTGATATCACAGTATGCTAGTAATGCTTTTTGTACTTTTTTAGAGAAATTGCCTCATTCTGTATAAAATAATGGAGTTGTATTTAGTAGAGCATAATTTATGCAATTAAGGAGTTATTGTGTGTACAATATAATCATTTAGTCGGGTGTTACATGAAGTGCTGCATATATTTGTAAAAGGTATGCATAAGAACAAAAGACAAATGGTAGCTGTAGGCTTTAAAATATGATACATGGAAATGAATAAAATATATAGCATTTCCAACAAAAACTCATCAGGCATTATTTTATCGAATGTTTATTTTGCTAAACAAAATCTGATGACAAGAGGACCTCAGAAAGATAAAAATACAAATTAAATTGTTTTTCTTTAGACATGGTGCAGCAATCCCATACCAGAAAGTAAATCCCTCAATATGTCTCAAACTCTTAGCACAAGAGGTCTAGACAGGGTAATGCCCAAAAATAGGGACAGCTTTTAAATATTGCTCTAATAAACTTAGAAACTAGACAGAAGTTTTTTGTTATCATGCATTTTTTGAAGGATATAAAGAAATTTCAAATGTATGTCATTATTTAGTGACTTCAGTCCATAAATTCACACATTTTAAGAGGTAACAGACTAAAAAAGGCAAAAATCTGACTGTAAGATCACTGCATCTTGAAAAAAGAACAATTCCTGATGAAGCAGTGCAAGAAAAAAAAAAACAGAGTTTAATAGTTTGGGCCTGATGAATTTTAATTTACTGATCCCAACTTCATCAATTCCATCCTGTTCAGGATTTACTCACAACACTGAGTGAAGGGTAGACTGGGCTGACCATTTTTGGAATAACAGGAAATTAACATGGGATATTTTACATTTTTTTCTTATTGTAAGAATAAATAGAATTAATACTAAAATTATAAGAAATATTTATAATTCCTGGTATATATTGTCAATTTTGTTTCTCAATATTTAATGCCAGGGGGGCGTGGCCAAGGATGAACACAGGATAGCAGCAGATTTCTTCAGCTCCACCAATTTCATTACACTGACAGGAATTAATTACTTAAAAAATTAATTTTTGAAGTAATTTTCTTTCTAAATACGTTTGTTTTATATACTTCTTGAACTATATCTAAAAAAGAAAGGAAATCTTAACAATATTCCTGTCAGAAATCACTGTGGAAATTTTCCTGTCAGTTTATCAGTCTGAAATGAGTTCCAGTAAGACAAATTCTCAAGACTCCAGCATCAAGAAAGAACTTCAGTCTCTGATAATTATAATCCAGCAACTTACTGATAAAATGGATAAAATGGATACTAAAATAGACACCTTCATAGTAAAAACTACAAAACAAATAGACCTGTTACATACAGACCTGCAACAACAGAAGAACCAGATGACAGGCATAGAAGAAGCTGTGAATGACATGGAAAATAGAATCCAAGAAGAGGAAATCAACATTGAGTTTCTGCTGAAACAAAATACACATTTACAAACAAAGCTGGATGACCAGGAAAATAGATCTAGGCGCAATAACATTAGGATTTTTGGACTGCCAGAAAATATTGAAGGTAACAATATTACTTCTTTTTTAACAACTTGGCTCCCTAAAACTTTAGACTTACCAGAAGCATTCTCTTTCGGTATCGAAAGAGCACATAGATCTATAGCTAATACTAACTCTAACAAAAAATATCCTAGATCAGTTATAGTTAGATTTCTATCATCTTTTGATAAAGAGATGGTTCTTAAATCTGCTTGGGCTAAACCTCCTGTTAAGATTAATGAGACAACTGTGCGTTTTGACAATGACTATTCTTCCATGGTAATAGCTAAAAGAAAAGTTTTTCTGCCACTAATAAGGGAGCTTGAAAAAGCACAGTTTAAAACATACCTTCTGTTTCCTGCCAAGCTTAAAATCTTCCTTCCTGATGGTCCTAAGGTTTTCGATGATTTAGACTCTGCTTTACTGTTTGTCAAAGAAAAAGGATTTTGGATAAAATAGAAGAAATGGAATGGGCTAGTTCTTCATTAAAGAGATTGGCAACTGAAGCTTCGTGGAAGACTTCAGAGAAGAAGAAGAGACTAAAAACAAATGATTTGTTATATGTTTTTTCTCTCTCATCATTTTAGTTCATTATTAATCTTTTTGAATATAGTTCCTGCATTTCCAGAAAGCCACAAATATTTTGGAAAAGATTTAATCAAAGTTATTCTCTATGTTGGGGGGGGGGGGGGGTTGGGAGGGAGGGTGGCTGGTGGTTAAGGGGTGTTTTTTTTAACACACAACACATGGGTGGTTTGAGTCTCACAAGGGATAATTGGTTAAGCTTGAAATGGCTCGCCAGGGCAGTTAGCTTAGTAATAACCTATGTGCAAAGAAATGTTTTGTTTCATAACCAGTCAAAATACCTGAAGATTTAATGGCAAGCTGTGATTCAATTTGTTTTTCTTCCTGAAAAGAAGTAAGGTTAGTAATTTGATACATTTTTTTATCTTTACCTTTTTTTCCTTCTCCTTTTATTATTTTCTTTGTTTAAACAATGACATTCTATTTAGATTATGTAGTGGGTAAAGGGTGGGGGAGGGCAGGGAGAGAACAGTAATGAAAATATCATTAATAGAATAATAACATATTTATTCCTTGTAAAAGTTTTTATAAGTTCTTCAAATGCTATTTCTAATTATACTTTCTTGATTATACTGCTTATGCCTGTTTGTAAATAATCTGTTATGCTTTAACTAATAATAATCAGAACTAAATAAGAGTAAATAATATGTTTTATTTTTAACTCTATTAATATAAACAGTAAGTAACATTCCATTGTATATACTTCTTACAGCATTCTCTTACATTTTTTATTTCTGCCTCACTCCCTTTTATTTTCTACTCTTTTTCTTTTCTTTATTAATATATAGAAATGCTTTTCATTGTGTGGGCACAGTGAATAATAGGATTTGTATGAAAATTGAGTTGGGAGAAGAATGTTGAGTTTTATTGCTTGTTGGTAATTCTGGGCTTAATTTCACTTACATAGAGGCTGTAATGATCTGTGGAATACATTGTGAAGGTTTTGTCATGTTTAGATGCATTTACACTGCTAAATGAATGTTTGTCACTAGTTTTTAATAAGTTTCCCGCCAAAATGTTAAGAGAGACAATCTGAGATGTGGGCTGTCTCATGCACAGTGTTCATGAGTTACTTCAGAAGCTTCAGCTCACAGAATTCTCACAGAGAAACTGAAAGCAGTTAGTATAACCTTTGACATAGTTATCACACTGACACACCACAGATTCAGGAAAATACTCTATTCATAAAATATGTCAGTTATAATGTTTTGTTTCATAACCAGTCAAAATATCTGAAGATTTAATGGCAAGCTGTGATTCAATTTGTTTCTCTTTCTGAAAAGAAGTAAGAGGCTGTAATGGTCTGTGGAATACATTGTGAAGGTTTTGTCATGTATACATGCATTTACACTACTAAATGAATGTTTGTCACTAGTTTTTAATAAGTTTCCCGCCAAAATGTTAAGAGAGACAATCTGAGATGTGGGCTGTCTCATGCACAGTATCCATGAACTACTTCAAAAGCTTCAACTCACAGAATTCTCACAGAGAAACTGAAAGCAGTTAGTATAACCTTTGACATAGTTATCACACTGACACACCACAGATTCAGGAAAAATACTCTATTCATAAAATATGCCAGTTATAATGAGTCTAAATGATGTAGTTTCTTGTAGTAAGTAAATGTCTTATTTTAGAAGGCATAGAAAATGAAACATTTATTTAAATGTTTTTGAAAATCTACTTAACAACAGCATAATAATCTGTGTTAAAAATTTGTGTTCCAAACATATACTTTACTATAACTCATTTAATTCATCTGATTGACAAGCATAAATAATCTTATAACTCTATTCTGGAAGAAATGTCATGTGATATATTTTAAAGCAGTAGGTTAGCATGATTGTAAAATCTGGTTACTAAAATGTGTTTGCTGTGCATTATTTTGTATAAAGCAGACAGATTTATTCTAGGGACAGCAAGTAGGATAGTGCTCAACAAAGACACAACTCAGTGAGATCAGATATATATATATATATATGTGTGTGTGTGTGTGTGTGTGTGTGTGTGTGTGTGTGTGTGTGTGTGTGTGTGTGTGTATGTGTGTGTGTGTGTGTGTGTGTGTGTGTGTGTGATGGCTTTTTTTTTATATAATAATGCAAGTGTTTCTGAGAATCTGCATAACTATCCAATATGATTTATAATAATTTCTATGAATACAATATTTTACTCTATTGACAAAATGAATGTTTGCCACAAGTTTTAATAAGTTTCCCTTAAAATGTTAAGGGAGACAATCTGGGATGTGGGCTGTCTCATGCACAGTGTCCATGAACTACTTCAAAAGCTTCAACTCACAGAATTCTCACAGAGAAACTGAAAGCAGTTAGTATAACCTCTGAACTAGTTATCATACTGACACACCACAGATTCAGGAAAAATACTCTATTCATAAAATGTCAGTTATAATGAGTTTAAATGATGTAGTTTCTTGTAGTAAGTAAATGTCTTATTTTAGAAGGCATAGAAAATGAAACATTTATTTAAATGTTTTTGAAAATCTACTTAACAGCAGCATAATAATCTGTGTTAAAAACTTCTGGTCCAAACATATACTTTATTATAATTCATTTAATTCATCTGATTGACAAGCATAAACAATTTTATAATTCTATTCTGGAAGAAATGTCATGTGATATATTTTAAAGCAGTAGGTTAGCATGATTGTAAAATCTGGTTACTAAAATGTGTTTGCTGTGCATTATTTTCTATAAAGCAGACAGATTTTTTCTAGGGACAGCAAGTAAGATAGTGCTCAACAAGGACATAACTCAGTGAGATCATATATATATATATATATATATATATATATATATATATATATATATATATATATGTGTGTGTGTGTGTGTGTGTGTGTGTGTGTGTGTGTGTGTGTGTATGTGTATGTATGTATGTGTGTGTGTGTGTGTCTGTGTATGTGTGTGATGGCTTTTTTTTAATTATGCAAGTGTTTCTGAGAATTTGCATAACTATGCAATATGATTTATAATAATTTTTATGAATACAATATTTTACTCTATTGACAATAATGAGTTTAAGTAAATGCTCATATACAAACAATTCAAGATTTTTTTTTTGGAAGCTGTTAATAGTATTCACATGACAGAAAATAGATGCATCTTAATATATGTAATGTCTGAATCATATTAGCCAAAGTTTTTGATTTAAATGAATGTTAGAACCTAATTTTCTCTCCTCTTGATTTCTAACATCAAGATTATTTGAATGCTATTTGAATAGAAGTGTTATATATTACATAGATCTATATAGTAGTATGAACAGTTTTTAAAAAAAAAAAAAGTTTATTTTAGTTTATATGATGCTGTTTTACCAAATGTGTAGTTTTGTCTTGATAGATAATTGAATTGAAAACTGTTAACCTCAGTTAAATATAACTAGTATTAAATTGATAAGGTGGTAGTTGAGGTACTGCTGCTTAGGGTAGGGGGTTAACTTGAGTAGTAAATACTACTCTAAGTTGGAGTTTTCAACTCCAGGCTGGATGCAAGGTTTAATCCTTACATTATTTTCACTTGTTCATTGTTATATGTATATAGTTTTGACATCCACAATATATTTTGTATACTCATTGTCACTACAAACAAAATTGAATCCTATACAAAATCCCATAAGAGATTTAATAAATACAGCTATATTTAAAGGTACACCTAAAAGAGGACATGTAACATTATTTATCTTGTTATTTGTTATTTCGATCATAAGATTCTTGAGTTTTACAAATGCCAAATGACATCTTTAAAAGGAATTTCTTTAAACATTAATGGATTGAATAATCCGTGTAAAAGGGCAAGCCTAATAAGATACATTAATTTACACAAGGCCAATCTAGTCTTCCTGCAAGAAACCCATCTCTTGAAAAAAGATATTGATAAACTAGCCACTAATAAGTATACAGTATCGGTTAGTTCAGAGCACACTCAGAAAAAAAGAGGAGTGGCTATTTTATGGAATAAAAGTATGCCCATTCCTAAAACCATTAAGTCTTTTCAGGATGACAAAGGAATGTTTTGTATGGTTACAATACAAATTAATGGGAAGACTTACACTTTAATTAATGTATATTGGATACCTGGAATTGGTATTAATACAGTGAAACATCATATTGATAAGATCATATCATTCTCTATAGGGATATTATTTTAGCTGGTGATTTTAATTGTATACTACATGAAAGTGATACTACCACTATAAGGAAAAGAAGAATTACATCTAATGCAAAACATTTAAATGATTTTGCTAATTCTTATCATTTGAATGATATTAATAATCAGATAGATTCAAAATCATTACCATACACCTTTTTTCTAACAGATACAAAACTTATTCAAAAATAGATAGGGTCTTTATTTCTAACCAGATGGTAACAGATTTAATTAATTCCAAAATCATTTCATGTCCTATATCTGATCATAACTCAATTGTTTTTGAATTCATGATAAAAATACTCATAATGTTCAGATCAAAAGGATACCAGCATACTTAACTCAGCTAAAAGACTATAAAGAATATATACTTTCAGAAGTACAACATTTTCTAGACATAAATAATACTCCTGAAGTCTCCATTGTCTATGTTTGGGATGCCTTAAAATCATATCTATATGGACAAAGTATCAGATGGTATAATAATAAAAGGAAATCTTGGGATAAGGAATTGTTAGATATTCAAAGTAAATTAGACTCTTATAAACATAATAATAAAGAAAATATTATGGACAAGAAAGTTATTGAAGAAATAAACAAACTAAATGAGAAATACAAAGAAATTTTAACTCATAAAGTTAAAATAACTTTAGAGAAATACAAGTTTTTGTCTTATTCAATAAGCCCCAAATACTTACATAGACTTAAAAATAAAACAAAAAGATTGAATAAACAAAACCATATCAAAGAAATCTTTTCTCTAAGGAAAAAGAAGAATGTTTCTAGTATACCAGAAATACTGGATGAATTTAGAAATCACTTTCACAAGATTAACCATAACAACATTAACATGGAACCTAAAGATAAAATAAAGGAGTTTATAACCACAAACATGAATAAAAAGCTTAATAAACAACAGATTAAACTATTGGACAAGAGTATTTCATATACAGAAGTTATTACACAAATAAATAAGCTTAAATCAAACAAAGCACCGGGTAATGATGGTATTATACCAGAGATATATAAAATCCTTTCTAAAACTACATATTCATTAATACATAAGGTTTTTATTTTGGCCCAAACTGAGTTAATAACCCCCATCTTGGCAATATACATTTATTTCACCAATTTTAAAACCTAATAAAGATCCAACTAGATGTTCTTCATATCGACCCATCTCATTACTTAATGTTGATTATAAAATGTTTATGAGTATTTTTGCTGATAGATTGAAGACAATCATCCCCGGCATTATAGATATAGATCAGACGGGCTTCATTGTAAATAGAAATACTTTTGATAATATAAGAACAACTTTAACATTAATTGATTTTGAAAATAGGAAAAAGAAAGATTTAACACTTATTAGTCTTGATATAGGTTCAGCATTTGATTCAGTAAGTTGGGACTATCTGTTTACCTTACTGAAATGCAAAACTTCTCTGATGCATTTGTAAATTTAATTGAGCATTTATACAAAGGAACGCTGGCTTATATTAAGGTAGGAACATATGTTTCACAAAAAATACCCATTTTTAAAGGTACAAAGCAAGGATGTCCACTTTCTCCACTATTATTCACTTTAGTAATGGAGCCTTGGGCTAATTTGATTAGAAACAGTACTGACATAGAGGGTTTTGAAATAGACGAAAATACAACATCAAAAATTCAACTTTTGCAGATGATGTTCTAATTACATCAGCAGGATCTAATTCTTCTATGCAGTCTTTATTTGATAAAATGATGAATTTTAAAAGTATTTCTGGTTTAATATTCAATGAAGAAAAACTAAAATACTACCTATATATATACGAAAAAATATTCTCATTAGTGATTTTACTAAATATGTACCCAATTCAGGTCAGATAACTTATTTAGGTATAATACTATCTAAAGATATTAAATCTATTATATATAATAACTATAATACCTGTTTTCTTAATATACAAAATCTTTTAATACCTGGAATAATATGTTTTTTACTATGGAGGAGAGACTTACAATTATTAAAATGATAATATTCCCCAAGATTTTATACTTAATACAATCAATAATACTTTCACCTACAAAAATAATTATCAAGAAACTGAATACACTAATGTTAAATTTCTTATGGGCACCTAATAGACCTAGGATTGCATTAAAGAAACATACTAATAGCTGGTCTCAAGGGCTATTTCTTTTCCAGACTTTAATTTATATATTATCTCTTCTATTATAAAAGTTATTACTTTATTAATAGATCAGTCATATATCGTAAAATGGAAAGATTATTGGGAGCTAATTAGTATGCACTTCATGAAAATCTCCTTAACACATAAAAATATGATTGTAAATAACTCCATGTTGTGGTTGCTAAAGGAATTTTGTACTTCACCTATTACACCTAAACATATGGTTTGTTACCCATTAAATATTATTATTAGTTATCGTAACTTTATATTCATGCACCCTAAGTATAAGGAATGGAATTTTATTGTATTCCCTATAATGTATACTCAGGGTATGCTTATGTCATCTACTTCTGAAGGAGCTCATTTAGCTATAGATAATGATCTAAAGTACTGGTATCAGCTGATATCTGATAATAAAGTTAAAAATCTAGATTTCTTAAAACAAGAATTTGATCTAAGAGAAACTTGCTGGTTAGAGGTTCAGATCTTTAGACAATATCTCATTGATAGAATAGATCTAATGTCTATAACAGTTAAAGAATCTATTCCAAAACTGATTGATTACTTGATATTAAATTTACAGCATAAAGTTTCTGATAAAGGTAAACTTTCATATATACATAAAATTATCAGACAAGAAACTTTTACAGTGTAGATTCATACTGGAATTATTTCACCTCTATTAATGGGGACCCACCAACTCAACAAGATAAACAATATATATTGGAATCTGCTTATAGAACTACATCTTCCATTGTCTGGAGACTTTATACATGGAAATTTTTACATAGATCTTTTATACACCTTTGATGATGAATAAAATAAATAATAAAGATAATCTATGTAAGAGATGTAATGTAGAAATTAATGCTGACTGGGCTCATATGTTTTATGACTGTATGAAGTTGAAAGAATACTGGAAGTCAATTAATGAATTTTGCAGGCTCTTTTACAGATAATTTCATTATTTCTAAGTCTCTTATATTATTCAACACACCTGTACCTCAATGTGTTAAAAAGATTAAGCTTCCCTTGTTATGGTCTATCCTAGCAGTGGCCAGGAAAATAATAACTAGAAATTGGATTTCAGATACACCTCCTTCATTCAATGAATTTAAAAATGTTATGAATATAATGTGCCATATGGAAATAAGCACAATTAGAATGAGAACAACTAGAAAAACATCATATTATATTGTATGGGATAATTTACAAAATTTGTTAAAAAAATTCTAATTTCAATAGCACGGTATTTTAGTTTAATTAATTGATCTGATTGTAGTGGATGTCTTTGTAAATACTATAGTTGTTTTGTTGAATATTATAATAATACCTATTTTTAATTACTTGTATAAAATTGTTATGATATTTCTCTTATATGTTAAAACAATAAACCTGTTTTGAAAAAAAATATTTAATGCCAAATTTCCAGCATATTCAAGTATAAAGTTAAATGTATAAATATAGGTAGAAAATTTTTTTTTCAATTAAAGAAATATTTCATGTGATGTAAAATCACATTTTAGAATACAAAAGAAGCTGCTACATTTAAATAAAAAGTACTTGTTCATGACACTATAATTATCCTCCTGACAACTGACCAGGATAAATGCTTAGCTTACATACGTAACATTAAATACATTTAAACTGCAATACGTAGACGTTAAGAAAAAGTATTATAGTGGTAGTCTGGGTGTACTAGAAGCAAACATTCTTCATAGATTTGTCATTAATTCTAACAAGGATAAGTGTATAGTAGAATAAACTTGTACATGATCTCAACAAAATTACCAATGTCTACAAAGTTAGAAATATCTGCCTGCATGGAATTTCATCAACACTTCTTGTGGAACTCTGCCCGAAAAATCCCTGGTGCAACAAACAGCCATAGTCTCTCCATCTGTAATGTAGCTCTTAGACTGATCACATTTAATCAGAGGCAAAAATAAGCAGCTATAGCACTGGAAGCAAATCTAGGCTTTTCAAATACTGAAGTGGAAAACAGCCGCTATCAGAATTCTAATACTGTTTAAATAATCTGTGCATGTAGAGGTGGGGGGGGGTCACTCTCGGCATGACATGTAAGATCACTGTATCTCAGAGTAAGCGTTTGAGGGGGGATACTGGAAGCTACCACAGTACATGGGCAGCAACATTCACGCTTGAGTGTTGAAGTTTCTTCAACTCACAGTTTTGTGTCTTGTCTACCCAGGAGGTACTCAGACTTTAAGGAGTAGAAAGTGCTAGTCTGACTACAGTTTTTCTTTTCATTCCTGCAAAGGGTACATCATGTCATTTTTTTCTTAAACTTGCTAATGTAGCCTGAATTTTCACATTTATAGGTACTGCTTGTATGTCATGTTTTTAGAAAAAGAAATTCACCTCAATTACAATGAGAAAGTCTATAATCCTGCCCCTATTATTACTGAGCTGTTTCATTTTATATTTACAGATGTAAAATTATGGCATAACATGGACTCAGAATATGCATCATGTAAGTTAAACCAGTGCACACTGTGAGCCTTCCATAAACACATGCAGGTCTGTAAGCAAGATCTGATTGTACGAGTCCCTTATTTGCTACATTCAGGTTTGAAGACATGAAATCGTAATGAGAACATCAAATGCACTGAGGGTACATGTAACAGTGACACATTCCCAGTAATGGCTGTCTTTCAAATCTCAAGATTAAAGCAGTAAAAACTAAATGAAAACTCTAGCCAAGCTAGAACTTCCACTGAGTGACCTCTCAAACCTCTTGTATCAGAGGCACATGGAATATATGCAAATGACCCTTATGAACATCAGGTGTTTCTGAATGTCCATGATTTATTTCTTTTTAAATCATTTCAATGGACAATTCTCTGATACAAGAGGTTTGAGAGGTCACTGAGTGGAAGTTCTAACATGGCTGGAGTTTTCATTTAGTTTTTACTGATTGTTTTTTCTGTGTGAACTTCTCACACTTTCTTTAAGATTAAAAGTAGTGAGAGAACTTAGTAGCTGTCTGGTCAGTGTATGCTTTCCCTGTGACATTTTTAGTGCACTTTGAAAAGGTAAAAGGTTACCTATGGCCAAAGCTTAATTAATACATTCAAACTGCAATTACAAATCTAGAGAGCTTATTTGGTAGTTTAGATCCTCTCTCTCTCTCTCTCTCTCTCTCACTCTCACTTCCTGCAATACACATTTTCTGCACTCTTTAGAATGGAAATTTGCTAAACAAATAAAGATGACGTTATAATGCATCTGATAAGGAGTATGAATGAAAATCAGCAGTATAATAGTTCATAGGTTCATAGATTAGTACTATGCTAACAGCCCTTTTGGACCATTTTAAGCCTAGCCAATTACCCCATGTGAAAATCAAACCCTGCACCTTGTGTCTGTAAGGTAAATACTATTACCATTATGCCAGCCATAAAGGTTGCCTAATGATGCCAGAGACTGTTTTATTTGAAAGCACTATTAAAAAGAATGCAAAAGAAACATGCCACACAGATACCATAACTGAGTATATTCACTGTGCAAAAATAAAGTTAGATATGAGGAAAATCTGATTAAAAAGTAAAGAAGGCAGTATTTGAAAAACAATGGTTATCATTTCCAACAAATAGGATATAAACTAGCATGAAAATCGTTTAAAGAGGTCTATATTAAAATTGTGAACAGGCGATACATCAAACGCCTCTTCACCAGACCAAATGCACTAAACCATGAAGGGTCAAAATAGCGATTTCTTTCCTTGGGAAAGAAATTACTAGTACCAAACACACACACACACACACACACACACACACACACACACACACACACACACACACACACACGCACATTATTTAAAACATAACTAACTGAGGGGGCTTCAGCCCCACCCCTCCCAGCATGGGGAGCTGTGCTCCCTACATCACCTCTAACTAAATATACCAAGTCTGGGATCGCACTACAGTGGGGTAAAGGGCTATGCTATGGCTCAGGCCAAGCGACTTTTTTTCCCTGGGGAAAAAAATTGCTGGCCTGAGCCTTCGCTATTTGCAGACTTCAGTCTTTATGTGTCGCTGAAGAGGGGTTCAGTGTAACGCCTCTTCACAGTTTCAATATAGACCCCATTTAAAGATACTATATGACATGTATTCTGAAGTGATTTCCTATATCTGGGTATAGAAAATAAGAACTAATGATAGAGTAATTATGTGAGAGAAGGCCCAAAATGGATAAGCATGACTGTCTTAGAATGTACAAAATTGACAGTGAAGCAAAAGAAACAGCAATAATTGATGTAACACTTCCACCCCCTATAGAAAAAAGGGAAAAAGGAGGTTGATGATGATGATATTGTAGACAATCATTACTGAACTAATGAAGAGCATGTGTATTTATTTAAATAGACAAGCAAGTTATATTGTTTAAATGTGACTAATTATAGGTAAATATTATTTGCATCATTTTTATTTATAAGTAGATTTAAAAATAGCATACATAAGAATTCATCAGTTGCTTGTTGAACATCAGCCACAAGTAAACAGATGCATTTGATACTTATCAATGAGACAAGAGTCACAATTAATATAAATGTGTAGCAGATTTGTAATACTTTTCATTAAGATTTTGTTAATACAGTTTGGCCTTTTAACTGATGTCTTTACTTGTTGGAAATCATAGTTGACGCCAACAAAAAAATGGAAGCAAAGGTATATCATAATGATGCATAATCACAGGGTATGTGCTGTCAAGCTTGCAATGTTTAGCATTTAAAGGTGCAGAAAGAAAGCTTGAATTGAGAAAGAAAAAAGAGAAAGGCTGAGAAATAGACAATCATGTTATTTCTTGATATTTTTTCCTAAGATGCTGTTTAAGACATAATTTATATAAGCCTGTATCACTTAAGAACAATAGGAATAAAATAGTAAAATGCTTCAGTTGTAATTCTTTCACTGCCTTCACAAATGTCTCAGTCATGTGTAAAGAACCGATAATCATTAAATCTGGAAAATGTATAAAAACAAGCACCTTTATTCTCTGAGCATTGTGATATGTACAATGCTGTGGCAGTACGTAAAAGCAGTACATAAAAGCAGAACAATGTTCATTTAGACAACTGTATTATTTTATTCTTTCTACATCAGATTAAAGTTTGCACAGCCTAGTATATAAATAAATAAGTAAATAAATACATAAATAAATGAAATAAAAAAATTATAAGAAGAAAAATATAGAGAACCAGAAATTATTTACACAAAGTGAGAGCTCAAACAGAATAATTTTATTAAAACATGCTCAAAATAAACATTAGAAGCTGGGCATTGGTTTTGCCAGAACTTTTACTGAATCCCCATACTGTGGATGATTTAGAAACCATCCTCTAACTTGGAAATTGGAAACAAAAATGAGATGCAATTAAACTACAGAATAGAAAGCATTTATGCACACAATGAAACAAAATCCAACATGTGGACCAGTAGGAAAAATACAACATTTAAGTTGTCTACCAATAATACTTGCCAGTTGTATAAGTGAATCTGTGACTTATAGATTATCTGAAGTGACTTCTTACAAATCCCCAGCTCTCCACTTCTAATCCTACTCCAGCCATTGTACATAAGTTACACAAATTATTTTCAGTGAAATTAGTTACAAATGATTTTAAAGACTTGTATTCTGATAACTCATTTATTTTGCAAAAAGTGTTTTGTGTTTTGTTTGTTAGCAAGTGAAACACCATAGTCATGTGCTAAGTTGATCAAAATAATACTTTAAAGTTACTTAAAGCTATTATTCATGAGAATACTTCCAAAGGATTACTTCAATAGCAATCACAGCTGTACGGCTAATGCTGCTAATGACCCTCAGGTATGTGCAATTGAACAGGGAAGCTTTGGTTTCACTGACTATGAAGCACTTCGTCAAACTGTTAGCTATGAAATATAATACAACTTCATGTAGCTAAGCCATTTTTGCTATTGACTGTAAACAGCATCTTAAGGCAATGGCAAGAAAAGCTAAAAAAAGCATATGCTTTTACCTAGTTAAATCATATCAGAGCTGCATGTACTGACAGTTAGTGGTAATAAGGCAGTGAAACTTAATTATAGATGTAATATGAGTCTATTGCGCACACACACACACACACACACACACACACACACACACACACACACACACACACACACACACACACACACACACACACACACACACACACACACACACACACACACAAGCACATACAACTATATATATATATATATATATATATATATATATATATATATATATATATATATATATATATATATATATATATATATATATATATATATATATATATATATATATATATATATATATATATATATATATATATATATATATATATATATATATATATATATGTGTGTGTTATTTTTCTTGGTTCAATCAATTGTGGTAATTGTACTTAAGGCTGACATCTGTTTTTTTGATACACTGTATGGCCGGATTCACGATGGCTTCCACGGAGTCAAAGAGTAGAGTAAGACTCCAAGCAGCCATCATGTCCGATGAGCGATCCAGGAACAGCTTGCAGGAGCATGCAAGAGAGCTCCTAAAATGGCTCTTACACGGACAGGGCTCAGATATGCAAATGACCTCAATTGCAGCCGAAAGGCATGCAAATGAGGTAGATTTGCGATTCAGGAAATCCAAACTTGTCCGAGTAAGAGCAGCGTTATTTGCAGAAATGTACTCAGTTGACAACTGAGTACCGTTCTGCAAATAGCAAAACGGAGCCGTGACAGCTCCAAATAAAGGTTGCATCCAGTAGAGGAAGCATGCCAATGGCCAAATATATGGCCATTGGCAATGTTTCCTGATGCAATATGGAAAAAAATAAATTTATTTTTTTTTCTCCGATTTTCGATGTTTAAGCATAGCGCAGCGCCGCACAAATGGGCTGCACTCTAAAAACCAGAAAAATAAAAATTAAAACCCACAAATGTGGACTTTATGGGAATTTTCAATATACAATGCAAGGCAATGACAGGCTGAAGACAACATGGCTACCGAGTAGAGGTTGCTAAGGGGGGAATCCAGTCTAAGAGATGTAACCAAGCATTAGTAGGCAATCCTATGCAAATGAGGGTAAGGATAGTGAATCCCAAGTCTACATAGCAAATGAGGACAGTCAGTGGAGTGTAAGACTAGGATAAGGGGAGTAACAGAGTAGGATATAGGTGACATCACGAGGGGGGTATGTATGAAAAAAGATAAGCTCATTGGAGCAGAGTGTCATGTGTTAGCTGTCAGTTGCTCATCAGTGGAAGAGATGTGTCACCAGATATCCTAGCTAAAGTCAAGAAATAGAATGTGCACACTGTGGATATCACCAAAGTTTCTTGCAAAAATGCTTGCAACGTGTATGCGTGCGTGTGCATGCCTGTATATCCGAGTAAGACTGTGTGCACGTGTATAAGCAGGAGTTAGCATGTGTAATGTTGTCTAAGTCTGTGTAAGCGAGATTGCGCTTGTGTGTGCACGTTTAAGCAGGAATTAGCAAGTGTTAGGCCGTGTAAGCCTGTGTACGCACGTTTAAGCAGGAATTAGCTAATGTAACTCCGCTTATGACTGTGTGCGCACATGTTAGCTCGTGTGCGTGCATTTGCGCTAGTGTGCACGGCCCTGCCCCCTGAGGAAATGGAAAGGGAAAAGGAAGCACAACAAACAGTAGGATGTTAACCAGGGAGAATCAGCAGAGCTAGCAGGTGGAAATAATCAGAATCAGGCAATTACACAGGCAGTAAACCAGCCCAGCCCAGCACTTAAAACTCTGCAAACAACTTTTCACCATGTATTCCTCAGAGACACTGCAGCACTGCAGTAAGCTAAGAGAAGTGAATACTGAAAAGGCTTAACTGAGGCAAAGAAATGTTATGGGCTGCCATTGCTGTCATAAACTGACATATGCAACATGCTGAGGGTGGTGACAATGGGAATGCTGCCAACCAACCCCCAGTGAGGAGATGGAGAAGAATGTACAGGCCTAGGGTAACCTACCAGGGGCTACATGAGCTGGAGATAGTGGAGCACTATAGAGTGGACAGAGACCTCATGCAGCAAATTGTTGAGCTGTGCAGGCCACGCCTCACACACAGAACCAACATAGGGGAACCCATTCCAGTGGAAACCAAGGTATGTGTTGGCCTACAAATACTAGCAACAGGTACCTTCCAGAGACCAACTGGTGATATGATGGGGATATCAAAGGCATCAGCATCCAGGGTACTGCACCAGTTCCTGGATGCCATGTCAGCACATGTTGGTGATCATGTATATTTCCCCAATTCCTGTGAGGTACTGGCCAGCAATATGTGACTCTTCCAGCAAATAGCAGAATATCCTGAGGTAGTGGGTGCAATGGACTGCATGCACATATGCATCAAAGCACCAGCTGGTGAGCAGGGTAGGGCCTACATTAACCGCAAGGGCTTCCCCTCCATCAACTGCCAGGTCATGTGTGATGCCCAGGGCATAATAATGAATGTGTGTGTGCTGGCTGCCCTGGAAGCTACCACGATTCCCATATCTGGCATCTGACGCAGCTGTACCAGACATTTGCCAATGGGGACATCCCTCATGGTCACCTAGTGGGGGATGCTGGATATGCACTGGAGCCGTGGCTGATGACACCCATCAGAAATGCACACACACCAGAACAGGAACACCATAATGAAGCACATGCACAAACACGAAATGTAATCGAGCATGTGTTTGGGCTGCTCAAGTCATGGTTCCGATGCCTGGACACCTCTGGTGGAGCCTTGCAGTACTCACCAACTACATGTACCCAAATTGTCATGGTATGTGCTATGCTACATAATATGATCCTGCAAAAACAGCTGCAGCAGGATCAGCATAGGCCTGGGCCAAACAGCCTCCCACCATTGCCAAGGCCTTCACAGGTGGAAGGTGACTCAGAGGAGGAACAACCTCAGCCTGCCCAGTAGGCAGAAGGAGGCATGCCCAGTATGCTTTGGCCTTGGCAAACAGGCAACACATAGCACATACACTGGCTCAGTAGGAACCCTGGAAATGATACCTCTCCCTGACCTGCACATACAGTAAAAGGGATGCCTAACTTGACACTACCTGTTGTCAAACATGTATAGGGAGTGTACTATGTGCATCCGACATAGGCAGCCCTGCAGCAGCACCTGAGGCATGATTGACCTGTGTTAAGCAATATAAAGCAGTGCTAAACAGCTTTGCCACTATGTAGTATATGTAAACATAAGCGTACACACTAACTGGCACAACTTTGGGCAATATTGAGCAATATTGGCCAAAGTTCAGCAATGTTGAAAACTGTTGAGCAATGTTGGTCAAGTCTGGTACAATTTGCCCAAAGTTGAGCAAAAGCAGGTAAACATGCACATATATGCTTTAGTTGACCTTAAGCCGTCTGGTCTGGCCAGTATGAAAATTTAAAGCAGTGACAGGCCTCGAACCCAGGATACTGTGTACTATAGTCACAGTACCAAGCCACCAAACCAAGACAGTATTTCACTGGTCAGCTTGTATGAAGACATGCCGATAAGTGTATGCTACGTGTGTCATGGAAACCCCACAGTCACAGCATAATACATGTCAACTTATGACACAAAGGTGAGCCCTGCAGTATAAAAATAACTTGATGTCAAACACACATAGTACACATGTTAATATTGGGCATGTTCACACATGGTAACAAATGTACTGACCTCCAGACAGCAGCATACTGAAAGGTCACAGTGGGCATGCTCATACACTTAAAGAAATGAAACAAATGTCAGGCAACAAACAGTGAATGTGCAAACTGGGCATGCTCACACACTTAGGCCTTGTCTGAGTGCAGCAGTGGGTCAGACATATCTGGCAGTTCACCTGTTAACCCATGAGCCTCTCCCTAGCCAACAATCCTGCCTTGTGCACACAGTTATAAGACAATAGAGTCATATATAACATCTGGGAATCCTGTCATAATCAAATATGTACAACAGATAAATATGTTTTACATAGAAAGTGGGAAAGTAAAGAGGATAACAAATCTGCAGTCAGTATCATCAATAAACAATGTGCACTCCAAACATTATCATAGGTACATAGGTTCGAGGGTTGATACTAGGTATCAGCTCTAGGGCATTCAGAAGCCTAGCCAGAGTGTGTATGGCTGTCACCACCCTGTGCCTTTGAATAATAGGTCACACAAGATAGCCGTAGTATGGTTAGTGTACTGTGCCTCTGTCTAGCAGGGACCCAGAAGAGATCCCAGGGGTAAATGTATGATCACCCATCCACTTGTCAGTATTTCCTTTGAAGAGGGTCAGTGAGGGGCACTGCCTAACTTGGACTGGGATGTCATCCCAGAGTGAGGGGAGCCTCTGGGATATGAATCTGTCCCTCCAGCATGTCCTATTAATTCTGTGCTGAGGTAGAAGTCCTGGAGTGTGTAACTGTAAGGGATTCTGATATCCTGAGATGAAGCATGTCCAACAAGTCTGGGCTGGACATGGCTGCATACAGCAGCCACAGATTGCATCTGAGTAAGTGTTAAGCAACTGAGTACAGCTGGTGTTTCTATAGCTGAACTGTGTAGGGCATCTGTATGAGGCTCCTGTTCCACTTCGTGAGGTACCTTAGGGGTCATGGCAGTTGCTGCAGGTGTCGGGTAAGGTACATCCCAAATGGGACAGTGTACTCAAGTATGGGTGTGATGAGTACAGGTGCACAATGACCTCTATGGATTTAGATGTGTAACCTTTTGGGATAAGGTGGGCTATATAGAAGGTTTACCTAACCACTTTGCCAATGTGATATTCAAAGGAGAGATGAGTATCTACTGTGGACCCCAAATCCATATGTACACCTTTTCTATGTAATGGATCACCACCTATGTGTTAATCTGTGTGCACTTTGTCATTCACAAAGGGGATGTGTATGCATTGTATGGCAGTTAGTTGTAGGCTATGGCTCTGGCACCACTTATCCATCTCTGGGAGACCCTGTAGGAGGATGCATGTGTCAGCTGGAGAGTCGATTATGGCACCCGGTCTGCAGTCATCTGTGAACCTGGTCAGCCATACTCCCCTGTGTTAGCCTGTACCTCGCAGGAATATATACTGAACAAGACAGGTCTCAGAACTGAGCCTTGTGGGATGCCACATGTAACTGGTGTAGAGTCTGACATGGCACCTGCACGTCTGAACATGTGGGTGCTATCCCTGATCCAGTTTGCAATCCAACTTGGGACATATGTGTGGATATGTAAGCTGGTGAGTGTATCTAAGATGCCCGAGTGTGGTATTGTGCCAAAGGGGTCTGTGAGGTCCAGGTAGGCTGTGTGGACTACCTTCCTTATGTGTATGGCCCTGGTAACTGATTCAAAGAAGTCGGCAGGTGCAAGAGGCAAGATCTGCCCTTAACAAAGGTGAATTGGGTAGGATCCAGTGTCTGGAGGTCGTCAATGTCTGTAAATGTGTCCCAGGATGATACTCTCCATAGCTTTGCAGACCAGGCTAGTCAGGCTTATAGGCTGATAGTGTCCAGGGTCCCTTGTGGAACCACTGTGGTGGAGCGGGACCACTGTTGCTGTATGCCATTCCTTGGGTACATATCCTGTAGTAAGTCTGATATTGAACAGTGATGTTATGTGAGTGTTATGTTCTTCATGAAGCATGTGTAGGATGCAGCCTGGGATACCGTCTGGACCCATTGATGCTGTGTTATTGCTTTGGAGAGGGCAGCTCTCACATGTTCATCTGTGATGTCAGGCAGGCTACACTCCATTGTCAGGGACATGTGTGTGTGGGGGATAGGGGTTAGGAATATGCACTCAACCTGTCTGCCAGGATTTTGACAATGTGTGTGGGTTAAGTATCCTTCATTGTCATTATGCAGTAACTCCCATATCTGGGAGTTGCCACCCAGGTTCCTGACATAACTAAAGAAGGGCATGTGATTGCCTTTAGTGTCATGTGCAATCGTAGTGTCGAAGCTGGTCTTACATTATGTTATGACTGATTGTAGCTTCTTGCTAGTACTGATCAGAGATGCCTCCCCTTTGTGGGAGACTGCTCTATCATGTAGTAGCCTCCTCCTTTTGTTGCATAGCTTATTTATGGCCGGGGTACACCAGACAGGTCACCTGCCTTTAGAGGAGTGAGTCTTGGAGTCATGTGGGATAGCATGATCCATGCATTCCTGTAGGTGTCCATACAATGGGTTTCCAAAGGATACTGTGATATGAGTGGTAGTTCCCAGTGAGCTGGGTGCTTTGAAGAAAAACACCTCTGTTCTGAGAAGTATGACGTTTGCTTTTGAGAAGTACCTCACTGAGATTACCTTGTCTGGGTGTGGGGATGGGATATGGATGTCCGGTGACATAAATGTATGGTGTGACCTTAACAATGAGGGGTATACCTCTGGTGTGGAACATAGAGTCCCCATGTTGGTGTTGACCACTTGTTCCATAGCATTTGATTTGATATATATGAGGAACCATTGTGAAAGGGTCTTGGGCTTCAGTAGTATTCCCAGTAAATGTTTGGCTACTACAGGTCATCCAATATAATGTTGTTTGTACACACCTACATATTCTACAGTGTTCTGTTCTCATGAAAGCCGAGTGTGTTCCCTGGGTCTGGGAGTGTGGTCTGTAGCAGGCTACTACCTGAAAGGCAGTTTAGGCCACTGTTACTTACACATGGATGGTCCCTAATGATTTGTGCAGTGCTACTATCCTGGATGTTTGTGTATCTCTGGCATATATGGATACTCCCCCCCTATGTGGTGTGGCCTGGTTATTGTGTCAGAAAACCATGGTATGATGTGTAACCTGTTAGTGCTGGGGTGCTGTTGTGAGCCTTGAACCAGGTGACTGTTACTGCACAGATATTTATATTACCCATACTGAAGAGAGCCTTGAGTGCATGCAGTTTGAGGTGTACACCTCTGGCATTGAGCAGCATTACCCTTCGTTAATTTCACCTGGTATTGTCTATGGAGTGTGATTTGTAATGTGAGCCCTGACTAAAAAAGGCACTATAGGTGTGCCACGTGCCTTAGCCAGTATTCAAAAGGCCAGGGGTGTCAGGTGCAAGGCGTCCCTAGTGAAGCAACGTGACATGATGAGCATGTCATTGCAGGCCGACAGACACTGGATCCCCTGCGAATGACACACATACATTAGCCGACTGTTAAAATTGATCATGTTGTCTTTATACTGTGGCATCATTCTTGGTGAGGTAAGATGCTACACAAGGACAGGGTCATACCGGCCTGGCCTACATGATCATAGAGCTCCTGTATGTCTCATTTCATATAGTTCAGGGAGGAACATCTCAGGACAGTCACACCAGCATGGACAATAACCGAGTCATATCTGTACTTGCTTTGGAGTGACCTGAGTGCATGTGTTATGTGGTGCATCCTGGCACCTGATAGACAGCTTACAGTGACCTTCACCTTGGTCAGCCTGGTGTGTGGGACATCAGTGTGTCTGACAATATAGTCACCTATCACAGGTGTATTAGGTGTGTTGTTTAGCCTTAAGAGCACTGACTGTGTGGCACAGTGACATTGTGAACTTTGTGATATGTAGGTATACTGTTGGGGAAGCAGGTGTCTGGGTGTCTGCTGTGGTAGTCTTTGCTGCTTAGTCAGAGGTTTATTTAGAGCATCTGAGTATGTGATTGTGTGTTCATGTGTTTGGTCTGCTGTTGCTATAGGTCTATGTGACACTGGAGTCGTAGTGAGTGCGGTTACCTTCTCCTCCTGATAGACTGTGCCAGTCATGGGTCTAGAGAGATCAGGCTCCAGTTTGTCCATAGAGTTGCATCTCTCACAAATATCCGGGTATGTTTGGAGGAGGGGAGGGTTGTCTGTGTACATAAGACAGTTGTAACATTTACTGACAATCCCCATATTCACCAGCTGGACTGGAGGCTACACACAAAGCCGATCCTCGGACATGTCATGATACTATGATGAAATACTCATTTGACTAAACAAAAAGGATCAGTAGGGTATTAAGTGTGTAAAAGTGTATAACATGGGTTTAGTGCCTATGTTCCTTGGTGTTTGGTAAGATTATTTGTGATGGAGTCCAGACAGAACTATGGCACTTCCTTCAGCTATGTCATACATAGCAATGTACACTCATATATGTCCTGAGTCAGGGACAACTGTAAATGACTGACAATGCCAACATCCCCTGTCACACAAGGCCATACATACATAGCCACCTCCCACTGTCAAAAGGCCCTATCATCATACCAGGGGATATCACATGTAGATTGGATATACAGGTACTACCAAAGCTGAACACATGGCATTGAGTGGATTACAATGTATCCCATATGTGTCATACGTGAACTGCAGAACAAACAGACCCTGCACCTGAACAGTCTGATGAGCCTTACCCGCTCTACAGGATATGAAACTGTTGAACTGGTTACAGCAACATACGGCACACCCCACAAGTGTTGGTGCACAACAGACCATGGGAACTATAGTGTTATATGCCTATGACATGTGATCTGCAAGGCCATGGGGTCCTACATGACTGAAGTCATAAACAATATCCAATATCCCAGACACATGTCGTATCTACATAGTCAACACTCTGTGCATAGATATGTATTGTCATATGATGGATTGGCAACTGGTCCAGAGATAGATCACACAAGCCAAGTATTGTGGTGTCCTGTTCAAGCTGTTAACACCTGTTGTCCCCCATGGTGCAGTCCTGGGATTGCATACAACAAAGTGCACACAGTACCAGGTAGAGTTTGATGATGTCAACATCCGACAAATGCAGCAGTGGAAATGAAAAATCCCAGTAAAGCATATCATGCGTTGTGTTAATGCGTACTTCACTAGTATCATAACCTAGTTAGGTAGGGGTTTGAATCCTGCAATTGCTGAGTGTGTGTGGTGGAATGTGAGTTCCTTAAAGAGAAGTGCCCTTTTTGGTGAGTAGGAAAAGCCTGACAAGTGTTATATTCCCCTTTGGCAAGTCAGATGATGTCAGCATCCTACAAATATAGCAGTGGAAATGAAAAACCTCAGGAAAGCATGTAGCGAGTCGTGTTAATGCGTACTTCACTAGTATCATGATATAGTTAGGTAGGGGTTTGAATCCTGCAATTGCTGAGTGTGTGTGTCTGCGTGATTTCCTGGAAAAAAAGCGCCCATTTTGGTGAGTAGGAAAATGCCTGACAAGTGTTATATTCCCCTTTGGCAAGTCTGAAGATGTCAGCATCCTACAAATATAGCAGTGGAAATAAACAACCCTAGTAAAGCATATAGCACGTCGTGTTACTGCGTACTTCACTAGTATCATGACATACTTAGGTAGGGGTTTGAATCCTGTAGTTGTGTGTGGGGGTGTGTCTGTATGACTTCCTTTGAGGGGAATGCCCTTTTTGGAGACTAGGGAAATATCTACAATGAGGTATATTGCTGTTTGCCAAGTATGATGATGTCAGCATCCTACAAATATAGTGGTGGAACTAAAAACTCAAGTAAAGCATATAGTGCCTTGTGTTAATGCAGATGTCACTAGTGTAATAACATAGCTAGGTAGGGGTTTGAATCCTGCAATTGCTGAGTGTGTGTTTGTGACACTGTGGGTCAATGTGATCTGTGTTTTTCTTTTACTACGGTATGCCATTTCAGGGAGCAAACAGTATGTGCATTGCACATATCAGGTATCTGTGTGGCAAATATGTATATGTACATGTGACCTCAAGTAGTACATAGGTGTGTAACCTGCATACTACATGAATACATTTCTTACCTGTGACAGAATGTGCAGCTGTTTCTCAGATCATAGGTCACAGAAGTATGTATGTATGTGACAAGGCTGGCCACTATAGTGATCTGTGGCCATAGTCAACTGTGTCACACACACCCATGATGGTTTGTATAGACTACTGTGAGTGAGGGTACATGCCTGGGGTATATGTCAGACATGTTCATACACAACAAGGTCTGGCAATAATGGACAGTCATTATAGGTGCACAACATAGGTTCATAGGTTCATAGGTTTATACTAGGCTATCTGCCCTAAGGCATTTATAAGCCTAGCCCAAATTTTTGTGGCTTACGCCACCCCTTATATGAAAAAATACTGTGCCCATTAGTTTGTTGTGCCTCTGTCCAGCAGTGACACAGAGATGATTCCCGGGATAAACCTACGATCTCCCATCCACAGGTCAAGATTTCTCTTGAACAGAGCCAGCGAGGTGCTCTGCCTCACATGGACCGGGATTTTATTCCACAGCATAGGGAGTCTCTGAGTGATAAATCTATCCCTCCAGCACGTCCTATTTATATCCGTGCTAAAGTTTAAGTCGCTTGCTCTAGTGGTTTTGGTGGATTTGGATTTTTTGAGGTGGAGCATGTCCATTAATTCCGGGTTGGACATGGCCTTGTATGTCAGGCACATGTCACCTCTGAGCAGACGGTATGCAACTGAATAGAGCTGGAGTTTCTTCAATCTGGCAGCATATGACAGATTTTGGAGTCCTTTATCCTTTTGGTGAGGAACTTTTGGGGTCTCTCCAATTGCTGCAGATGTCGGGTGAGATACATCCCGAATGGGGCATTGTACTCGATCATTGGTCTGATAGGTGAAGAGTACAGGGGAACAATGACCTCACTAGATCTGGATGTGAATCCCTTCATGATCAGGTGGGCAATGTAGAAGGTCTTTCTAACCACTTTAGCAACGTGAGTGTCAAAAGAAAGGCCACTATCAACCTGGGTCCCCAGGTCCCTGATAACCTCTTCTGTGCTTAGTGGATTGCCACCTATATGGTAGCTTGGGGTTACCTTGTTTTTCCCGAGGGTATGACTATACATTTTTTGGTGTTTAACTTCAGGCCATGGCTCTGGCACCAGCTATCTGTTTCCGTGAGTCCCTTCTGAAGGATATCCGTGTCCGATGCACTTTCCACTATGGCGCCCAGTTTGCAGTCGTCTGCAAACTTTGTCAGCCAAAGTCCTCCCATGTTGGCCTGTACTTCTGAGAAGTAGATGGCGAACAATAGGGGGCCAAGGACCGAGCCCTGTGGGACACCACTTGTGACCGGCTTGGAGTCTGACATAGCGCCAGCAACTCTAACCCTGTGGGTTCTGTCCTTAAGCCAGTTTGCAACCCATCTTGTGACATATGGGTTTACATTTAAGCTGGTAAGTTTCTCTATGATACCCGAGTAGGGTATTGTGTCGAAAGCTTTTGCAAGGTCAAGGTAGGCTGTATGGACTGCCTTTCCCTCATCAATGGCCTTGGTAACTGTTTCGAAGAAGTCGACCAAGTTCAAAAGGCAAGATCTGCCCTTGACAAAGCCAAACTGGGTCGGGTCCAATGTCTGCAAGTCCCCTTTATCTTTGTTTATGAGCTCCATTATGATCCTCTCCATAGCTTTGCAGACTAGACTTGTTAAGCTTATGGGGCGGTAATTCCCAGGGTCCGTAGAGGCACTGCCTTTGTGGAGTGGGACCACAGTTGCCGTATGCCACTCCTTGGGCACGTATCCTGTGGTAAGGCTGAGATTAAACAGCTGCCTTATGTGCGGGTTTAATTCCTCATTTAGCTCGTGTAGCACACAGCTGGGGACACCATCCGGTCCCATTGATGCTGTGTTTTTAGCTTTAGAGAGCGCAGCTTTCACCTGCGCATTTGAGATGTCTGGGAGGCTACACTCTGCTGGGATAGTTATCTCTCCTTTAGGTGGGGGGGGTGAAGTTTGCACTGAACCTGTCTGCCAGTATGTTGGCAATGTCTGTGGGTTCAGTGATTTTTGTATCATTTTGGACTAATTCTGAACATATCTGGGAGTTTCCACCCAGGTTCCTAACATAGCTGAAAAAGGCCTTATGATTGTCCTTTGAATCCATGGCAATTTTTCTCTCAAAATTGGCCTTAGTTGATTTTATGAGTGCTCATATTTTTTTACTAATAATGTCAGGGGTGACTTCCCTTTTATGGATTTTGTTCTATCATGTAATAGCTTTCTCCTCTTATTGTAAAGTTTGTTAATGGCTGGGGTCCACCAGACTGGACGTTTGCCCTTTGTGGAAAGAGTCTTGGTTTTATTTGGGATTGCCTGATCCATGCAGTCCTGGAGGTGTTCATAGAAGGCATTTATAAGGGCTTCCGCAGCTTGGATTGTGGTTTCCACTGGCTCAGGGGCCTTGAAGGATACCACACCAGTCTTGAGTAGTGTGAAGTTTGCTTTAGAGAAGTTCTTCACTGTGGTCTTTTTGTTTGGGGTGGGGGCGGGATGTGGATTTCCAGTGAGATTAGTTTATGATCAGATCTCACCAATGAGGGATATACTTCCGTGTGGAGCATTTTGTCCCCATGTTTGTGATAATGAGATCTAGTATATTTTCTCCTCTCATGGGAACAGTGACTAGCTGTTCCATGGCATTTGAATTTATGATCTCCAGGAACCGTTGGGCTAGAAAGTTAGGGCTTGAGTAATGTTCCCAGTCTATATTCGGAAGTTGAAGTCACCCAATATGATGGTGTTTGGAGATACATTTATACCCTCCAGTGTCTTCAGGAAGGCTGTGTGGGGTTCCTGAGTTTGAGAGGGTGGCCTGTAGCATGCTACAATTTGTAGAGCAGTTTTGCCTATGGTTAGTTGCACCTGGATGGTTTCGAAGCTTGTGCGTTGCCACCAACCTGGAGGTGTGGGTATCCTTTATTAATATGGATACACCCCTCCTTTTGTGGTGTGGCTCGGGTTTTGGGGCGGAGCATGATATGAGGTAAAACCTAATAGTGCCGGGTGCTCTCAGGAGCCTTGAACCAGGTTTCAGTTACAGCACAGACATCGATGTTCTCCATACTGAGAAGGGCCTCGAGTGCGTGCATTTTGAGATTTAGACTTCTGGCATTGAGCAGCATTACCCTCAGTTTCTTCCCATTTTTGTTTTCTAGGGTGGTAGGTTTAGAATTTGAGCCTTGCCTAAAAAAGGCACGATGGGGGTGGCAAGAGCCTTAGCCAATATCCGGAATCCCAGGGGTGACAGGTGCAAGCCATCCCTTGTGAAGCAGCGTGGCTTGTCAAGCATGTCATCCCAGGCAGACAGACACTGGATCCCCTTTTAATGACACCAGACATTAATCCAATTGTTAAAGCTGATCATCTTGTCTCTATATTGTGGCATCATTCTTGGTGAAGGAAGGATACTGCTCAGGGTCAGGGTCATACCTGCCTGGGCTACATAATCAGTGAGCTCCTCTATGTCTCTTTTCATGTAGTCCAGGGAGGTACGTCTCAGGTCGTTCACACCAGCATGGACAATGACTGTGTCATATTTGTACTTGCAGTAGAGTGACCAGAGTGCTTGTATTATGTGGCGGATTCTAGTGCCCGATAGGCAGCTTACTGTGACCCTCTCCTTGTTCAGCCTGGTGAGTGGGACGTCTGTGTGTCTGACTATGGAGTCACCTATGACAAGTATGTTTGGTGTTGTATTTGGCCTTAAGGGCTGTGACTGCTTTGCACTCTGCTTTTGTGGTTTATGTGTTGCTTGTGGGGTGTCTTGAGGTAGCAGTTGTTTGGGTGTCTGCTTTGGAGGCCTCTGCTGTTTAGGTAAATTTTTACTCAGAGCCTCTGAGTATGTCTTTGTGTGTTTATGTGTTTGATTCAGTGGTGTGGTAGCATTATGTGAGGCTGGTTTTGTGGTGTGCGTAGTTGCCTTCTCCTCCTGTCTGGTCTTGCCAGTCCTGAGTTGAGAGAGCTCAGCCTCCAGTTTGGCTAAATAGCTGCATCTCTCAAGTATTTGTGTTATGTGGGAGGAGGAGAGGGTTGTCTGTGTACATGAGGCAGTTATAACATTGCCTCAAGATTCCCAGATTCACCAGCTGGACCAGAGAGGAGATTGACAACTGACCTTTGGACATGCTAGAATAATATTGGGAATTCCTTAATAATTGAAAACAAGGGCCAGTGGGGAGTGAGGGTGTAGTGCTTTTAATTTTTAGTGCTGACTTATATAATTGCTTTAGTAAGCAAGTGCCAGGTAACTTGAGTGCAATGTGTTACAAGTAACTAAATGCAAAAACGACAAACAGCAACTTTCTTTCAAGTGAAACAAGGAACTAGTACAGTAAGCAATGCATATATCACTAGTGATCCACAGAAGCAATGAGAAACCTGGATGGTTTCCGAAGCTTCGTGCGTTGCCACCAACCTGGAGGTGTGGGTATCCTTTATGAATATGGATACACCCCCTCCTTTTGTGGTGTGGCCCGGGTTTTGGGGCCGGAACGCATGATATGAGATAAAACCTAATAGTGCCGGGGTGCTCTCAGGAGCCTTGAACCAGGTTTCAGTTACAGCACAGACATCGATGTTCTCCATACTGAGAAGGGCCTCGAGTGCGTGCATTTTGAGATTTAGACTTCTGGCATTGAGCAGCATTACCCTCAGTTTCTTCAAATTTTTGTTTTCTAGGGTGGTAGGTTTAGAATTTGAGCCTTGCCTAAAAAAGGCACTATGGGGGTGGCAAGAGCCTTAGCCAATATCCGGAATCCCAGGGGTGACAGGTGCAAGCCGTCCCTTGTGAAGCAGCGTGGCTTGTCAAGCATGTCATCCCAGGCAGACAGACACTGGATCCTCTTTTAATGACACCAGACATTAAGCCAATTGTTAAAGCTGATCATCTTGTCTCTATATTGTGGCATCATTCTTGGTGAAGGAAGGATACTGCTCAGGGTCAGGGTCATACCTGCCTGGGCTACATAATCAGTGAGCTCCTCTATGTCTCTTTTCATGTAGTCCAGGGAGGTACGTCTCAGGTCGTTCACACCAGCATGGACAATGACTGTGTCATATTTGTACTTGCAGTAGAGTGACCAGAGTGCTTGTATTATGTGGCGGATTCTAGCGCCCGATAGGCAGCTTACTGTGACCCTCTCCTTGTTCAGCCTGGTGAGTGGGACGTCAGTGTGTCTGACTATGGAGTCACCTATGACAAGTATGTTTGGTGTTGTATTTGGCCTTAAGGGCTGTGACTGCTTTGCACTCTGCTTTTGTGGTTTATGTGTTGCTTGTGGGGTGTCTTGAGGTAGCAGTTGTTTGGGTGTCTGCTTTGGAGGCCTCTGCTGTTTAGGTAAATTTTTACTCAGAGCCTCAGTATGTCTTTGTGTGTTTATGTGTTTGATTCAGTGGTGTGGAAGCATTATGTGAGGCTGGTTTTGTGGTGTGTGTAGTTGCCTTCTCCTCCTGTCTGGTCTTGCCAGTCCTGAGCTGAGAGAGCTCAGCCTCCAGTTTGGCTAAATAGCTGCATCTCTCGCAAGTATTTGTGTTATGTGGGAGGAGGAGGGGGTTGTCTGTGTACATGAGGCAGTTATAACATTGCCTCAAGATTCCCAGATTCACCAGCTGGACCGGAGAGGAGATTGACAACTGACCTTTGGACATGCTAGAATAATATTGGGAATTCCTTAATAATTGAAAACAAGGGCCAGTGGTGAGTGAGGGTGTAGTGCTTTTAATTTTTAGTGCTGACTTATATAATTGCTTTAGTAAGCAAGTGCCAGGTAACTTGAGTGCAATGTGTTACAAGTAACTAAATGCAAAAACGACAAACAGTAACTTTCTTTCAAGTGAAACAAGGAACTAGTACAGTAAGCAATGCAGATATCACTAGTGATCCACAGAAGCACTGAGAAACCTGGATGGTTTCCGAAGCTTCGTGCGTTGCCACCAACCTGGAGATGTGGGTATCCTTTATGAATATGGATACACCCTCCTTTGTGGTGTGGCCGGGTTTTGGGGCGGAGCATTATGATATGAGGTAAAACCTAATAGTGCCGGGGTGCTCTCAGGAGCCTTGAACCAGGTTTCAGTTACAGCACAGACATCGATGTTCTCCATACTGAGAAGGGCCTCGAGTGCATGCATTTTGAGATTTAGACTTCTGGCATTGAGCAGCATTACCCTCAGTTTCTTCCCATTTTTGTTTTCTAGGGTGGTAGGTTTAGAATTTGAGCCTTGCCTAAAAAAGGCACTATGGGGGTGGCAAGAGCCTTAGCCAATATCTGGAATCCCAGGGGTGACAGGTGCAAGCCGTCCCTTGTGAAGCAGCGTGGCTTGTCAAGCATGTCATCCCAGGCAGACAGACACTGGATCCCCTTTTAATGACACCAGACATTAAGCCAATTGTTAAAGCTGATCATCTTGTCTCTATATTGTGGCATCATTCTTGGTGAAGGAAGGATACTGCTCAGGGTCAGGGTCATACCTGCCTGGGCTACATAATCAGTGAGCTCCTCTATGTCTCTTTTCATGTAGTCCAGGGAGGTACGTCTCAAGTCGTTCACACCAGCATGGACAATGACTGTGTCCTATTTGTACTTGCAGTAGAGTGACCAGAGTGCTTGTATTATGTGGCGGATTCTAGCGCCCGATAGGCAGCTTACTGTGACCCTCTCCTTGTTCAGCCTGGTGAGTGGGACGTCAGTGTGTCTGACTATGGAGTCACCTATGACAAGTATGTTTGGTGTTGTATTTGGCCTTAAGGGCTGTGACTGCTTTGCACTCTGCTTTTGTGGTTTATGTGTTGCTTGTGGGGTGTCTTGAGGTAGCAGTTGTTTGGGTGTCTGCTTTGGAGGCCTCTGCTGTTTAGGTAAATTTTTACTCAGAGCCTCCGAGTATGTCTTTGTGTGTTTATGTGTTTGATTCAGTGGTGTGGTAGCATTATGTGAGGCTGGTTTTGTGGTGTGTGTAGTTGCCTTCTCCTCCTGTCTGGTCTTGCCAGTCCTGAGTTGAGAGAGCTCAGCCTCCAGTTTGGCTAAATAGCTGCATCTCTCGCAAGTATTTGTGTTATGTGGGAGGAGGAGAGGGTTGTCTGTGTACATGAGGCAGTTATAACATTGCCTCAAGATTCCCAGATTCACCAGCTGGACCGGAGAGGAGATTGACAACTGACCTTTGGACATGCTAGAATAATATTGGGAATTCCTTAATTGAAAACAAGGGCCAGTGGGGAGTGATGGTGTAGTGCTTTTAATTTTTAGTGCTGACTTATATAATTGCTTTAGTAAGCAAGTGCCAGGTAACTTGAGTGCAATGTGTTACAAGTAACTAAATGCAAAAACGACAAACAGTAACTTTCTTTCAAGTGAAACAAGGAACTAGTACAGTAAGCAATGCAGATATCACTAGTGATCCACAGAAGCACTGAGAAGCGTATTAGGTGGAATTAGCTTCCAGGGAAATAACAAGCAAACAAACAACAAGCATATAAACAAAGCTAGATTCAGCAGGCCTGGATCTAGTCTATGCTGGAGCAAACAAGGTATACCAATTTCAGTAAGATACAGTTCAAATATTCAGGCACTATAAACCTTTAACCAGAAATTCCCAGCTCAGAAGGGCAGAGTCCAGCCTCTTCTCCCACAAGAGTGCAGACCATGAACCTTCTTAATGTAAAATAACTGGCCTGAAGCCCAAGTGCCTAAACCAGAACTAATACCCTTGGACACTGGGCTCTCAATCAACAGTTCCCAACTTAGAAGGATGAAAGCTACCTGTCCAGCCACCACAGTGCTTGCCACAAACCTTCCTAATGTAAAACAACTGGTCTGAAGCCCAAGTGCTTAATCCAAAAGACTTAGAATGATAGCTACACTTTAATCAAGTTACAACCAAGCAGTAATAAATACAATTGAATACTTTAGAGAATGTCTGGATTAGTGCTCAAGTTACACAAACAAAGCTAGATCCAGCAGGCCTGAATCCAGTCTATGCCACAGCAAACAAGGCGCACCAACTTCGGTAAGAAGCAGTTCAGATATGCATGCACTATAAGCCTTTAACCAGAAATTCCCAGCTCAGAAGGGCAGAGTCCAGCCTCTCCTCCCACAAGAGTGCAGACCACAAACCCTCTAAATGTAAAATAACTGGCCTGAAAGCCCAAGTGCTTAAACCAGAATTAATACAGTTTTAGAATAACAGACACTGAGCCTTCAATCAGCAGTTCCCAACCTAGAAGGATGTAAGCTACCTGTTCTGCCACAACAGTGCAGACCACAAACCCTCTCAGTGCAAAACAACTGGTCCGAAGCCCAAGTGTTTAAACCAAAAGGCTTAGAATGAGTTACACCAAGCAGTAATAAATACAATTGAGTATTTTTTAAGATGATGCAAAAGTAAAATGAAGTAGGTAGAAACACAAGTACAGTAAAAGCAGATAGTTTTTTTTTTTTTTTTTTTTTATCTGAACAAGTGCTGAGATCAAAGAAACAGATTTGAGTGCTGAAACTAGAAAACTGGCTAGTTATAAGAAAAAAAAAACAAGCTAGAAGGCTTCCCTCAAAGACAGAAGGGCTTGGGGGCTCAGGAGCCTACAAATAGTCTATACCACTTAACAGGAAAGGCAGGAAATAAGCTTAATTTTTTTTGTCTGTTTCCCAGATGCTCTCTTTGTACACAGTAGGAGTGCCTGAAATCAGAATATGATCTCACTGCACTCAGTTGAGTGAGCAAATGAGATGGGCCCAGAGGCAGGCTGAGGGGCGGGCAGTTTCAAGGCCACTAAGATTAACACCAAAACAAAAACAGGGAGGGTGGGTGGGAATAACTGAAGAGCAGAATAACTGCCACTTGAGTTAAATATTCCTTCAACACAGTTTAAATCAAATTAAATACTGTATTTTTTTTTAAAAAAGCGCAGATAAAGGTACTTAAATTCTCTTATACGTCCAGTTGAATATAACCAAGTTCTTAGCCGGCCAAAGCTGAGGTTTTTAAGCAATAAAAATTTCACAATGCACCACTTAAAAAGGCAAGGACAGGAAATCAAAGAATGTGGCTACGCCCACACCTGTAATTACTAGCAAATAACACACTAGCTTCAGTTCAAGTTACTAAAGAGCAGAATAACTGCCACTTGAGTTAAATATTCCTTCAACACAGTTTAAATCAAATTAAATACTGTATTTTTTTTTTAAAAAGTGCAGATAAATGTACTTAAATTCTCTTATACGTCCAGTTGAATATAACCAAGTTCTTAGCTGGCCAAAGCTGAGGTTTTTAAGCAATAAAAATTTCACAATGCACCACTTAAAAAGGCAAGGACAGGAAATCAAAGAATGTGGCTACCCCCACACCTGTAATTACTAGCAAATAACACACTAGCTTCAGTTCAAGTTACTAAAGAGCAGAATAACTGCCACTTGAGTTAAATATTCCTTCAACACAGTTTAAATCAAATTAAATACTGTATTTTTTTTTAAAAAAGTGCAGATAAAGGTACTTAAATTCTCTTATATGTCCAGTTGAATATAACCAAGTTCTTAGCCGGCCAAAGCTGAGGTTGACTTGTCGATATGCATACAGGCCCCTTATTCTTATGTGATACACGAAGGGATTTCAGAATACCTTTGGATATGTGGATACCAAAGGACAGAAGACATAACACTTGGCTGTACGTACACATTGCTACCCAACATACATGTCAGGTGCTACCACCTATGCGGTACTTGCATAGGTTCATAGGTTCATAGGTAGGTACTAGGCTATCGGCCCTAGGGCCCATAGAAGCCCAGCCAAAAATGTACCCTGGCTTTCGCCACCCAAGAAAATTATTTTCCTGTGCCCGTCGAGCAGAGCCACAGAAGTGATTCCCGGGATGAATTGACCACTTCCCTTCCAATCATCAAGATATGTCTTGAAGAGTGCTAATTAGGTGCTTGGTTTGATATAGGTAGTCTGTTCCAGAGTATGGGAAGTCTCTGGGACAGGAATCTATCCCTCCAGCATGTTCTGTTTATTGCGGTGACAAGGTTTATGTCCCTAGAGTGAGTAGCTCGGAGGGATTGGGATTTCTTTAACTGGAGCATGTCCAACAGATCTGGGTTTGACATAGCTTTGTATGTTAGGCAGAGATCGTAGGTGATACGCGATGGAGTAAAGCTGTAGTTATTTGAGATGGTCTGTGTAGGGAATCTATTAGAGGCCAGTAATCCTCTATGTGAGGTACTTCTGTGGTCTTTCCAGTTGTTATAGATGTCTTGTGAGGTACATAACAAAAGGGCCATTGTACTCTGTAATGTGTCTAATGAGCAATGAGTAGAGTGGAACAATGACCTCTTTATTTCAGGGTGAGAATCCTTTTGTGATGAGATGACCCATGTAGATGGATTTCCTGACTGCTGTGGTGATGTGATTATCAAAGGGGAGACTACTGTCCACCTGTGTCCCAGGGTCTGTTAACACATTTTCAGCATTAAGTAGACTACCAGCTGTGTGGTAGGTCTTGGGTACAGAGTTTTTACCAAACAGGATGACAATACACTGTTTGGCATTGAGCTTCAGGACATGGCTTTGACACCAGGTATTTGTCTCAGGAAGGCCCTTTCGTAGTTTGTCCACATTGTTAGGAGTTGTGATTATGGCTCCTAGTTCACAGTCATCTGCAAACATTGTTAGCCAAAGACCTTATGTGTTAGCCTGCACTTCAGAGAAGTAGATACCAAACAGGTGAGGACGCAGGACTGAACCCTGTGGTACTGCACTCATCAGTGGTCTGATGTCGGATTTGGAATCCGCTACATCCACAGTGTGGGTGCTGCCTGTGAGCCAGTTGGCAACCCATCTTGTGACATAGGGGTTTATACCTAGTTTAGTGACCTTAACTAGAATTCCAGAGTGGGGGATGGTGTCGAAAGCCTTGGCGAGATCTAGATAAGCTGTGTGAACCATGTTACCCTCATGTATGGCTTTGGTGACTGGTTCAAAGATGTCATTCAGGTGTAGGAGGCATGATCTGCCTTTTACAAATCCATACTGGCTAGGGTCCAGAGTTTGGAGCTTACCAATGTCTTTCTTTCTGAGTTCCACAATGATATGTTCCATGGCCTTGCAGACCAGGCTCATCAGGCTAATGGGCCGGTAGTTCCCGGGAGCCTTTGTGGCTCCACCTTTGTGGAGTGGGATAACCGTCGCACTGTGCCATTCAGTGGGTACAAAGCCTGAGGTGAGGCTATAATTGAACATGGTACTTAAGTAGGGTGCCGGTTCATTCTGTAGTTCGTGTAGAATGCAGCCTGGGATATTGACAGGTCCCATGGATGTTGTGTTCTCGGCTTTGGAGAGTGTGTGTTTCATGTGTGCAGCTGTGATTATAGTAACCTTGCATACATCCGGTATACGGATGTGCCTTCTAGGGGGTGAGAGGGGGATAAAGTTAGCACTGAACCTATCTGCTCGGATTTTGGGAATATCAGTTGGTTCTGTATATTTAGTGCCATTGTGCTGTAACTCAGAGCAGATCTGAGTGTTCCCATTTAGATTCATGACATAGCTTTAAAATGCTTTGTGGTTGTCATCAGAGACAGTGACAATTTAGTTTCCGTAACTAGCTTTGGAGGATTTTCTGAGGGATCTCAGCTTCATTCTGAGCTTGACCAGGGAGTTCCACCAGTCATGGGGTCTACTCTTTTTTGCAACAGTTTCTTTCATCCGTTGTAGATTTTGTTTATGGCAGAGGACCACCAGATTGTCTACCCTTTTCTTGGAGGATAACATCTTGATTCTATTAGAGATAGCATGCTCCATGCACTCATGTAAGTGCTTATAAAGTGCATATGTGTAGGAATCAGCAGTCACTAGCCTGGAGGTGTGGATATTCTTAATGAATATGGACACGCTGCTGCCTTTATTGCTTCATTCAGGGTTATGTGGCCGAAAGGCGTGGTATGACTTGTGGCCTGGTAATGCAGGGGTGCTCTCAAGAGCTTTGAACCAGGTCCCTGCCACTGCACAGAGGACAATGTTATTGTAATCCTAAGGGCGACAGGTGCAGGCCATCTCTGGCAAAGTATTGTGGTCTGTCGATCATGTTGTCCCAGGCAGACAAATACTGGATCTCCTTAGAATTACACCAGAAGCATAGCTAATTGTTGAAGGCAATAATTTTGTCCTTGTACTGTGGTATCATTCTGGGTGATGGCAGGATGCTACTCAAGGTTAGGGTCACACCTGACTGGGATACAATATTGGAGAGCTCCTCCATGTCTCTTTTCATGTAGTCCACGGAGGTACATCTCAGGTAATTCAAACCAACATGGACAATGACAGTGTCATATTTGTACTTATTGTGGAGCGAGCTGAGTGCATGCGTTGTGTGGCGGATCCTGGCACCTGACAGGCAGCTGACAATAACTTTCTCCTTGTTTAGTCTAGAGAGTGAAACATCAGTGTGCCTGACTATAGAGTCACCTATGACTAGACTGTTGGGTACGTTGTTATGCCTTATGGGATGAGTTTGGGTGGCACACTGAGTTAGTGGTCTATGTGTCATTTGGGTTGTGTTGGGGGGTGGAGTTTGCTTTCGTTTATGCTTCGGATGTGTCTGATGCTCGGGCAGGTTTCTATTGAGAGGCTCCGTGAATGTAGGTATGTGTTTTGTGTTTCTATGTGTGTGTTATGGTGGTGTAGGTTTGGAGGGACTATGTGATGAGTGTGGTGTGGTGCAAGTGTTTACCATCACCTCTTGACTGTCTAGTCCAGTCATGGGTGAAGAGACCATTGCTTCCGGTCTGGCTATGTCAGTGCATCTCTCACAGGTTGTAGTGTTGGGTGGTAGGAGGAGAGGGTTGTCTGTGTACATGAGGCAATTGCTGCATTGCCCCAAGATGCCCAGATTCTGTCAGGATACTATGTATAGTAAATGTGGATGACAATGCTATAGTAGGCTTAGAGCTCTGCAGCATGCGTTGGACAACAGGCATCTGTCTGTATGATACCCTTGTGTAGGATATGTATCCCATCTGGAGAATGCATTGTAGCCCACTGCATGCATTTCCAGATGTGGATGGACATATCCCTAATGTGTTTTCATGCACCTAAGGGGCTATATGCCAAACATGTGTGGGCCCAGGAACGGGTGGTGGTCAATATCACTGGTTACTGTTATAGTATAGTACCGGAAGGATACATCTGTTACTGAGTTCACTACATCTGTGTGTCACTTGTCTGTACATCATCTGATAATTGTTTATAGTCAGGCTGACGAGGTTGTGTATGCTACCAGAATGCTACACAGTGACAGTTAGTAACAGTATCACCCACAGCAGTGTGCCAAACCATGTCACACACATGTGTACCCATGTTAGAACATATCTGTAGTAGTATGCATACTGGCCACCAAGAGATACTCAGAGATGTTAACACTGTGTAATACAGGGTATGTCACACATCCCATGTGTCCAGTATGCACGTACATGCAGACAGTGCACCCCCACCATGTTCACAGATGTACACCTGCAAATCTGTACTGCACACATCACACACGTACTGTCCACTCACTAACACATGCTGTCAACACTACACACTGCATCCATGTGGCACATGGGCAAACAAGACATACTCAGACATAACACAGGTGTACACAAAATTACATTGACAATCATAGCTTCGAAGCACCATGCCTGCTCAGATATACCTGCAAGGATATCATTACACTTTCCTGACGACAATCTGATAACATTGCCACACTGCTACAAAGTCACCCTGTGCATCAGCACCGTGTTAGCCTGTTCCTGCATCAGTGTTACAGATGACAGGAGGTGGCACAGGTCTCATCATATGCACAGGGTGTGTTGCCGGTTTGCCAGAGCCCGGCACTGACCCATCCAATCAACGTGTGTGTGTGTGTGTGTGTGTGTGTGTGTGTGTGTGTGTGTGTGTGTGTGTGTGTGTGTGTGTGTGTGTGTGTGTGTGTGTGTGTGTGTGTGTGTGTGTGTGTGTGTGGGACAACAGTACAGCATGGGTCAATGTTGATGTGATGTGTGCGTGTCTGTGTGAGCCCTAGGTGTTTGGTTTATGTTTGTGTGTCTGCATGCACACAGCTCCACCATGTGGCTGCCATATACGGGAGGTTGTGGGACAGTCACAGACTGTACCTGCTAGGCTGTACAGATCATTGTCGCTGGGCACATTTGTGTCTGATGCTCTGTACATTGCATGTGATTGAGGCAGCTACTGACTTTACTGAGATGTTTAATGTCTCACAGCAAACATGCACAGCATGCATTATGTGTAGGTGTGTTATGTGTACATGGCCTACACCTCACCTATGACATGCACATTTCAATACCAATTTTAAAGTGTTAACACACTCACCAGCATGTATCGTCTGGCCTGCTGTCACACCAGAGGGACCTACAAGAATATGACACAGTTTGTCAGTGGCCACAACTGTGGCATTGCTACTGTGAGTGTGCTAAACTACAGTAGAACAACAGCATAGGTGTACAGATACTATTCAAAATATCAGTATTGCACACAATTGGCAGCACAACTGCTAAACATAGTACACATCCCACATATGCATAATCTAACAATACAGGTAACAGTAGTCTACAGCTAGGGCATGTTACCTGCATGCTCCATGTCACCATGCTGGTTGGCTCCGGCCTCCATGATGACACATGTGTGATGTTGTTGCTGCTGTAGGCCAGGAGCCACCACACTTAGGAGCAGTTCCTCCACTCTGGTGAGGGGGGATGTATGGCTACCCCACCACCTGTGGCAAGATTTTGTTTATGGATATCAGATGCACGCCGCCGGACATGTGCAATTAAATCACTGCAGTGATGGCATACCTGCTCATATGTCCGGTTATGCATGCCTATGTCATTTACCCAATGAACAAGATCTTGCCACAGTGCAGTATGCTCATGCTGGTGCTGGCTGGTCCTGGAAAACAGCAGGGTATAGTGCTGAACCAGGCTGTGCTGTATTTCCTGTTCCTCTGCGGCTGTGTAGGAGGGATTCCTTTGATGAGCCATAAGCCTGGAAGACAAGTAAACGATATGTGTGAGCAAGTCATGTGGCACACTTATTTATTTATTTATTTATTTTACATTTGTTAACCGGGAGAGTCCAACTGGATACATGTCAATTTTCAGCGGAGGCCCGGGGAGAAAAGCTCCAAGTACATAACAGACATATGAACAAGATAGTTGAGTTCTAAATACAATATAAAGATACATCACATCTTGGGAAAAAAAACAACAGCAGCAAATAAAAAAAAAACATAGGTCAGTTACAAAGGCGAGGCGCCTTGTTAAAAAGCGGTTAAGGATAGTGAGGTAAGAGAAGGGTAAATGATAGTGGTTAATCAGGTTTGGAACAGGGCAGTATTGCACACAATAACATTATACAGTACAGATATCAGTTAACTGCCATATATAGCATCTGTTCATGTCAGAGGATACACAGATTCAATACCACATATCAGTGGTCAGCCCACAACTGGCTGACAGTGCCTGCCACACTCCATATAACAAACCAGTATACACCAGTACTCGGCACAGTGTTTGGGATCCAATGCGCAACCTTGCCACGGGGGTACTTATCAAGCTAATGCATGAAGAAATATGTCATCCATTGCAATGAATGTGAAGTACAGTTACAGTATTACCAGTAACCCACCCTAGTCGTTGATGCCATACCCCTACCTAACATATGTGCACAGTTGTTAATATAGCTGGCATACTGCTGTAACAGAGTATACATGTTGCTAGGTACACATGCAAACCCTGTAAAACACATGTGATTGCGGACATGGTACAGGCATCATTACACACACATCAGACATTCATACAACACACAAATGTATGCTGACACAGATGAGCATTTCTTGTGTACCTTACAGTACTGTGTGCCCCTACTTACAGATACCTATGCCTGAGGTATGTAATCTGTGCAGACTACAGGAAACACACAAGCCAGTGTTACCAGGGAATGTGCTGTTTAGGCCTACAGCTTCAGGTAGCAAAACAGTTCAAATGTCAGCTGGATTCACCAGCAGTACCACTTACTGAGCATACAAGTATTGCTTCAGCCTACATTGGGACACAACAGTCATACACAAGGAGCTACGTCACAACATATGCCATCCTACTATGTCTGCATCCCAATAACTGACACATCTTTCTCTGGCCTCACACCTAGGACACAAACAACCGTGACAGACACAACCTCACTCTAAGCTATCACACCGTTACAGACCTTGCACACATTCACTGTCACACTCATTCCACCTCACATAGCAGGTATTGCACTGAGTACATATGTTTGTGCATTGTGTCATAGGTAGGTAATACACTATTGGCCCTAGTGCCTACAGCAGCCTAGCCATATGCTACCCTGGCCTTTGACACACATGTGATTTGATTTCACTTGCTCCTGTCAACCGGATACACGGAGGTGATTCCCGGGGCATGTTACCTATCCCCCAGACAATCATCAGGGGTATGTATGACATCTGCTACTGAGAAGCCTTGTTTGTTAATGCTGGGTAGTTTACTCCAGAGTATGGCATATTTGCCAATAGGAGCCTATCCCTCCAGCATGTGCTGTTTAGTGAGGTGGCAGGGATTAGGGACCTAGGCCGTGTAGCCTGTTGGGATTGTGAGGTGTTAACATGGCGATTGTCTGACTGCTATGGGTGTGACATACCTCTGTATGTTCGGGAGAGGTAACCTCTGGGTGGCCGGTATGCAACGCACTGTAGCTGTGGTTATGTGAGTCAGTCTGCATAGGGTATGTTTTTGAGGGCAGTATTACTCTTTGTGAGGTATGTCTGTGGCTTTCCACTTGCTGTAGTTGTCATGTGAGGTACATACCACATGGGGCATTGTGATGAGTACAGGGGAACACTGACCTATATTTCCGTACATGACAAAACGTTTGTGATGACACATACCACATAGACAGATTACAAGACTAGTGTGGCACTGTGAATATCAAAGGGGAGGCTACTGTCCACCTGTGTCCCATGTTCCCTTCTGACACCTTCAGTGTTAGGTAGGCAACCACCGATCTGGTAGTTAGTGGGTAAAGTGTTTTGGAATGGGGAATGGCACTGTAGTATCAACACTGGTGTTCAGTCCATGCCTTGGTCACCAGGCACCTGTTGCAATACGTCTGACTCCCTCTCTCACTACATATATATATATATATATATATATATATATATATATATATATATATACATATCTATATCTATCTGTATATATATATATATATATATATATATATATATATATACATATATATATATATATATATATATATATATATATATATATATATATATATATATATATCTATATATATATATATATATATCTATATATATATATATATCTATATATATATATATATATCTATATATCTCTCTCTCTCTATATATATATATATATATATATAGATATATATATATATAGATATATATATATATATATGTATATATATATATATATATATATATATATATATATATATATATATATATATATATATATATATATCTATCTATATATATATATATATATATATATATATATATATATATATATATATACATATATATATATATCATATATACAGTTCGATGAATAGATATGGACCCATATATATATATATATATATATATATATATATATATATATATATATATATATATACACACATACTTGTAAACATCCATTGTTGTACATATACATGCACATATAGGCACATATACTGCCCACCTTTCATGGTGGGAATATCAATTATGAAACAGTTGTGAGACATACAATTATGTAATAATATTGCACAGTGTTGTGCAGAATGCATTTCGCTGTCCTCAGGCCGTATAGCTGTAGCAGGCCTCACTGGCTGTAACTCAGTCCCACACCACCACATGACATATACCTGCACTCCTTGCTGTTTTCAGTGCCACACACTACAACCTACATAGATATGTGCACATAGCAACCTTCAACTACATATATATGTCCAGCCTTCACTAACAGTTGCAGTATGTCCCTTGCCCTATGCACATCTGCATATACATATAGATACAGACTGCTACCACATATGGAGGGGGTCACAGTATGTAGTGTACCCTTCAGACACATCATTCGGATGCCAGAAAATACTTATCTGTTATATACCTTACCTTTGTATTTCTCACCTCTGTCTGTTGTACCTGTTGAAGTGTTTTTTTTTTTGGTGTCTCCAACTGCCTCTGTCTGTCTATCTGTCTGTCTCTCTCTCTCTCTCTCTCCAGTTGCTGCAATGATATTATTGCATGTGTGGACAGTAAGTACAGGCTGCTTTTGTAGGTATCTGCACATGTGCATGTGATGACCTCTGCACCAATTGGTGCCCACCATTTAGTAATTGCATGCAGCCTGCTATGTGGTAATTGCAGTTCTCACTGTGATTTCAGGACACTGCTATAAAATGGTAGGCTAGGTAGGGGTAGGCCATTCAGTTTTGCAAGGTGGGGACCATGCTTGTTTGCTGTGGACACTGTTGTGCCAGTCAGAAGGTTGCTATATGTCTCATATCTGAAGCTGGGTTGTAGCCAGTGAAATGCATGTTGTACTGAAACCTGACTGTTGCTTCTTGCAGTACACTCTTCTCAGTGTGTAAGTTTACTCACACCTCCTAATGCTAACACTGGATACATGGGAGTGTGTACTTTCTTTTGGAATTAGGGAATTAGCTGGCACACAACAGTAGTTATTGCAATGTATTCTTATGGCTTTCCTATTTTCCCTTTACATTAACTCCTTGTAATGCATGTTATATTTCTTTATTGCAATGTATTCCTATGGCTTTCCTATTTTCCCTTTACATTCACTCCTTGTAATGCATGTTATATTTCTTTATTGCAATGCATTCCTATGGCTTTCCTATTTTAGATTTACATTCACTCCTTGCAATACATGTTATATTTCTTTATTGCAATGTATTCCTATGGCCTTCCTATTTTCCCTTTACATTCACTCCTTGTAATGCATGTTATATTTCTTTATTGCAATGTATTCCTATGGCTTTCCTATTTTCCCTTTACATTCACTCCTTGTAATGCATGTTATATTTCTTTCAGCACCAAGTAGCTGTATATCTGCAGTGGCTTAGTGATATGTCATGCAGACTGGTGAGTCCAAGGTGTGTGGTTTGAGACTAACAAGGGTATTTTATCTGGCTGCTGAGCAGTACAATGGCCTTGCCATACAGAGTGACTAAGGCACTTTTAAGCAGTTGTAAGCGGGTTTGCGTGACACTTAGCGATGCTAAGCTACACTTAGCTTATCTTATTGTATTTTAGCAATACTAAGCTAAGCTTGGCTTAGCTTATCATATCTTAGCAATGCTAAGCTAAGCTCGCACACATGCGCACACTGATGCAAACATGCTTCTACTGTTTACAAGTGCTCACTCCCGCTAACCCCCGCGCTCATTTCTTTGACAGAAAAGTAAATGGGGAGATAGGAATGCGATGATAAAGGGTGCACAAAGAGGGGAAGACAGTAGGGAAACCAGCTTGGGATGTAAACAATGGGTGTTGAGAAGGTCCATAGCTGCCCATTTCTTTACCAACAACAGCTGTGCATATGCAATACATTAGGTGGGATATTTGAAACTTTCCACCCCTGTGAGAGGGGTGAGGACAACTAAGTATGTTGTACTACCAATTATGAATATCAGGCACATCCACTGTTTGTGAACTGCTATACTGTCATTAGTACGTTACTCACTTCTGAACAGTTTGTAGTTTGTTTGTGTTGACATTAGCACAGTCTACTCAGGACAACTGGACATATTTCTGTACTGTGTATGCCTACTTACACCCTTGGTTGTGCCTGACTACACGGGTATATAGTACCTTTGGGTAGGGATGCAGAACTGCAGAGTGCATTATTTAATATCGTGTGATGTTTATCTTGCTGAACATGCAGAGTTGCTGTGTACCTGTAAGTCTATAAAGGCTAGTAATCTGTCTGAGTAGCTCCCACCTGTGGACATATTCTGATGGTAGACAGAGGTTAGCCTAATATTCATTGACTGTGCACCACACCAGTCTTTTCAGCACCTGAACAATGGCATTGTCACAGGTGGTTGCTAGCAGTACATGGCTACATCCTTTGATATTTCTGTGTTGTACTCCTACATAAGGGCATGCTTGTGGAATTCATTCTACAGCTATTTGCAGAGTGTGTAACAGCAGACAGGCTGATATGCCTGTGTGTTTATGACACTTCCAGGCCTCAGATACTCTCAGGTATATATTTGAACAGTCTCAAGGAATGGTACATATCAGTGGGATACACCTGTGATATATTTCAGATATTTTGCAGTTGAGACTTTGGGATATTCTGAGCATATGTATTACTACACCATTTCTGACATGCAAGCAGTGTCTACTCTCACTTATTGACATTTATCATTAAGTGGGATTCCCCACCTTTCGGCGTACTGTTGGTACATTTCACAGGGAGTCAGAGGGGCACAGCTAACATTTGTTTATGAATCAGGGACATCCCTGTAAATCAGTCACAGTTGGGAGGTGTGGCCTCTGACCTATTCAAATATGCCAGTGTTTATCCTGCTCTGATACTGTGTGGGGTTTGTAATGTGATACTGTAACATTATTCTCTACTAGCATGGCTGCTTCTCTTATCACACTCATGTAATGCAATTGCACAACAATTGCTGGTAAAGATCCACAGAACAAGCTTTGTGTTATGGCCTTCCTATTTTCCCTTTACATTCACTCATTGTAATGCATGATATATTTCTTTCAGCACCAAGTTCTTGTATATCTGCTGTAGCTTAGTGGTACTTCATGCAGTCTGGTGAGTCTAGGGTTTGAGACTGACAGGGGTATTTTATTTTTCTGTTGAGCAGTACAAGGGCCCTGTCATACAGAGTGACTAAGGCACTTTTAAGCAGTTGTAAGCGGGTTTGCATGACGCTTAGTGATGCTTAGCTAAGCACACACAAGCTCAGACTCACACACCCCCACTTACTACTGCTTAAAAGTGCTTACTCCCGCTAACCCCAGCGCTAATTTCTTTGAAAGAAAAGAAAATGGGGAGAAAGGAAAGTGGTGAAAAAGGGGGCACAAAGAGGGAAAGACAGTAGAGAAACCAGCTGGGATTTGCAGGAAGGGTGTAAGGAAGGCCCATAGCTGCCCATTTCTTTACCAGCAACAGCTGTGCATATGTTCGTAATTTGGTGTGGAATTTGCAACCTTCCACCCCTGAGAGAGGGGTGAGGACAACAGAGTATGTTGTAGTGCCTATTATAATTATCAGTCTACATGTCCAGTGGACGTGTGCAAAATGGGCAGCTATGTATGGGGCGTAATTTTTTTGTGGGAACAGATTGCCGTTTTTTTTATTTTTTTTTTTCAGGTGAGAGTGGAATGTGAGGTAGGGGATGTAGGTATATTTGGGGAGGTAGGTTGGGGAGGTAAACAGACAAGACAAACAAGACGCATACAGCGGCGGTATTTGACACTTGGGGTGGGTGAACACAATTGACGGGGAAGGTTGTTTGGAAATCGCAAGCCCATGAGCCCACAGATGGTAACAGTGGAACTGAAATCCTCACCCATGGGCAGTCACCACTGCACCTTTACAGCCCCGAGGGTGGCTGTGCTGGGGGCTGTGTAGGATGGGCAGGCTCACCCGAGAGATGCGCCACTCTCGCCTCGAGCTGGCGTAGAGGATCAGTGACTGAACACTGGATCTCCCTACACACCACAGCCCAGACACTTCGAAGGGTGACAGGTGGCCCTTCTCTGCCCATGCTTGCACGGGGGGACAAGCCCCATCCCCTGCAGCGCTTCCACCTGAAGGTGGCACAGGACCAATGGAGGAGGGGAGCCCGGGCTGGGCACCGGAGCTGCTGGTGCCAGGTGCACTCACCAACTGAGGAGGGACAGGTGGGTCCGCTGGGACCGGCCTTCCCATACGTTCTGTGATTAGGTGTGTTCAATTACAACATAAACAACAGCATTCCAGATTGGTTGTAACAGCATGCAGTAATATTCCCATTAACCCAACGCATCAATGTTCCAACAGTTGAACAGCAAGCATAACACATGCATATATTGAACGACAGTGGATATTCCAACAGCATGCAGGGATGTTTGGTAGCAACAGGCCACTATGAATGTGGTGTTTGGACAGGGCACATGCATCAACATGAATGCAAATATTTATTAAACAATAGGACATATGTCCCAACAAATATTTAAGATTACACATATATACACATTGAGGTGTGGAATTGCATGGTTTATGCACAAACAAAAGGGTGTATAAAAGAACCTCATTTAACATGTTATAATTACTTTTACTCTATACTACATTCCTAGTGACTGCAACTGTATATTCCCTACATGTTCTATTACACTTGCCACCATGCATTAGGTTGTGTAATGGGTTTGGCTAGTTCAATATATACTTGACCTATATCTGACATACTAACTGTCCAAGATGCTAATGTTACTGCTACATATTTCGTGATTGCTTTTTTATTTCTTTATCTACATTGGATGTTTTCACATGACATTTTCACTTCAATTTGTACAGAACCCTGCATTTATTGAAGCACACTCACATTTCTGGGGAACATATTAGCATGCTACTCATGTGCAAGATTTACTTATGCATGCCAGCCAGTAACTGACTGTTGAGGACTGTATATATGCTTCACAGCTACTAGCACTTCCAACACCCACTTTAGATGGGACTGCATAACTCTGGGTTGCCAGCACTTTTTAAAACAGTACTATTTGTATAATGCAAGGGTACAACAACAATTCAAACTAAGTGACACACACACACTCCGGGTCTTAAACCTTTATTACTGACATTACACACTTTTCCACAGACTCACACCTTTATTTGTTGTAACAGTGCATATGGAAGACATATTCAAGACAGATTAGACCTTTATTAATGGGTTAGAACACACTTTTTCAGGCTCAGTCACTTATGTTATATGACAGTACCTGCAGAGATTTTATTCCAGACATAGGTTACCTTTCTTAATGGGTTACTACGCTCTTTTTCTAACTCTATGAATTGTTGTATAACAGTACATGCAGAGGACTTATTCAGACCATTTTATGGCTGTATTATTGTACTACAACACTTTACTTCATGCTCTCTCCCCTATTGTATATAACAAAACATGCAAAAGAATCACTAACCTGCCTAGTGGCGCAGCCTTTGCAGCCTATCAGCATAGGCTTGCTGATTCGCAGCACGGTCACCTGCAGCTGTAAAGTAAATGAAGGGATATTGAGACATACCTATCCATTATACCAACTCAATTATCAATTCTTACATACTGCATTCCATGGTTGCATACTCAGTCGTGGGGCATCCTGCATCCCACAGGCATCCTGGATCCATTGGTTCAAGCGATCCTCCTTTGTCTCTTCAGGTCTGCATGGTGGTGATGGACCTGCTTACCAGTGCGAGGAACTCCTGTGGCACTGGTGAGGTCATGAGCTAACCGGTTCCAAGCCTCAGCCTTGTATTCCATCCCTTGGAACTGGCCCTGCAGGAGTCTGGACTCATGACGGTGGACAAGGAGCCAAACCATGTATTTTGACTCCTCGATGCCCCAATGCTGCACTCAGAAGCGTGAACCCTGTCCTGCACCTGCCATTCTGACTGCAAATGTGAGCTACAATCAGTTATGGCGAGTATTCCCACCTATGGGGCTTAAATATGCCGCATTTCCCACACTTTTTTGTGATTGGCCATTTTTGAGAATTCTAGGCTGACTTTAGACCTGCTTAGTAATGGTTAATCTACCATTTCTAAGTATATGTATGTTAATAGTGGCTGTTTCTCCAAAGCTGTCATGGCTTAGTGGTTCTGTACTTTGATTATGATGCACAGGGTCCTGGGTTCAAACCTCATCACTCTTTTATTTTATTACTGTCTAGACAGGCTAGGGAGTGTGGCTGCATTTAAGCAACTTAGTTCTACGTTGCTCCCTGGTGCCCTACAGTGCCCTGGTTGGTGCGGCACACATGTCCGCGCAAACACATTGTGCTGGGTAAAGTGCTTTTAAACTTTGGGCAACTCTATTGCACTGGGTAAAGTGCTATTAAACTATGGGCAACTCTTTTTAGCTGGGTAAAGCGCTATTAAACTATGGGTACCTCTGTTTAGCTGGGTAAAGCACTATTAAACTATAGGCGCCTCTGTTTAGCTGGGTAAAGCGCAGATTAACAGCAGGCTATTATATATCTGGATCCTTTAAAAATATATATTTTGTTCACTGATACATTGGCCATTTCACTGCTTTTAATAATATTTTAATCATATATGTCTGGTATTATTTCAAATACTGATTTAAAATATTAATAAGAAAGGGAGTGGTGGGACTCAAACTGTGAACGCCTCCTCTTTGCGCATATGCTCTACCATTACACTATTGCTATTTGGATTAATGTGCATAAGTAGTTCTTATATGCTCTTCAATGTCACAGTTGCTAACTGTGGTTAAGCAATGGGCACACCTGCACAAACAAGCGCAAATACATGGATTTAAAAAAAATTAAATTAATATTTTATGTTTTATAACTGTGATGGACGTTTACAGTGTCAGGGAGTGTGGTGTTGGGTGCAGGTACATTTGAGCAAACTCACTCTTATTTGTTGACATTATGCTTTTTAAAACCTTGCAGGGGCGTGGACTTTTAGGCGGCTCAGCAGTCAGACACACCCCCTGCTTTCCTACTCAGTCCGTGTAAGAGTTACGGATGAGTCAGCATGCCCTCATGAATATTCGTGGCACGCTGATGTCATACCGTTCAACTGAAGCCTCCGAGTAAGACATATTAAGTCTTACATGGAGGTTTCGTGAATCCAGGGGGTAGTCTACATAACAGATGGTTGCTCAAAATTTATTATTTTATTTATTATTTATTTACATTTGTTGACTGGGAGAGTCCAGCCTTAACTAGTTTAAAGAATAATAATGATATAATAATTAAACAGGCCGACAAGGGTGGTGCCACTGTGATAATGGACCGGAGCTATTATATGGATGCATTTAAGAACTTCCTTTCTGATATTAACACATTTGAAAAAATAACATTTTTGGAAGTAAAAAATCAGATAATGCGAGTAAATATGTTAGTATATGAAATGCAATTAAATAATCAAATATCACTAGAATTGTTCAACTATTTCTCTGTTCCATGTCCTAGAATACCGCAGATTTATGGGATACCCAAGATACACAAATCATTATCTAACCCACCACTGAGACCTATTGTCTCAGGGAAGGGATGGGTGACAGAGCCCATTTCCAAATATTTGCAGAAAGAACTATCTAAGGTTTTATCTCATTGTACCACAGTTATAAAAGATATGATACAATTTTTACATAAACTAAATAAGTGGTATATGAATGCTATTGAAAATTACATCTTTGTAACACTTGACGTGGAGTCATTGTTTACAGTTATACCTATAGAATATGGTGTTGAAGCTGTGAGGATGCTTTTACTAATGTATTCTGTTGTACAGCCTAATGAGATTGAAAATTTATGTTCACTCTTGGATTTGGTGTTAACAAAAAATGTGTTTATTTTTGATGAGGTTCCATATAGGCAATTAACTGGCATAGCCATGGGAACATCTGTGGCAAATACTTTTGCTAATCTGGTTCTTTACTATTGGGAAAAGAACTATATACTAAATGATAGCAATGTGTATAACAAATATGTAAAATGCTATACCAGATTTGTCGATGATTGCTTTTTTATTTGGGAAGGAACTGAGGATGAACTACAATTATATTTATCTTATCTAAATAATACTACACAATTTTTTAAGTTTAAAATGAATTATTCAATACATAGTATGGTATTTTTGGATGTGAAATTATATAAGAAAGATAAGAAGGTAGAAACTATGATACATAAGAAAGATGTACATGTAACAAGATACTTGAGAAGAACTAGTATGCATCCAACACATATTTTTGGTGGCATAGTTAAGTCACAACTAATTAGGGTAAGTAGGTTGACAATGGAGAATGATCTATATGCAAATGAAATAATAGAAATGAAAGATGAGTTTATAAGAAGTGGGTACCCAGAAGCTATGATTAAAAGAATTATTGATGAAGTAAATAATGGTAGAAAATTATAGGATCAAAACCTAATTTTGCATATAGAAATCAGCAATCACTGAAAAGTGTTCTGTGTTATAAGGATTTCAGCAAACAACCACGATCAATAAAAGGTAAAATAGGTACTTTTAAATGCTACAATTGTAGTTGTTGTAGTGATATTTTAGAAGCAGATGAATGTTTTAGACATCCAGTAACTAATATTGGATTTGATTTTCGATGCATGGCCACCTGTAACACATCTAAATTAGTATACCTGGCTACCTGTATGTATTGTCATAAATTCTATGTAGGAAAAACGATAAGAAGGCTTAAGGACCGGATCATAGAACATAAATCAGAGATAAACAGGAAAGTTCAAACAAATGCTTTATATAAGCATATAATGGAAAATGCAACACATAGGTTTAAGTTCAGGTGTGTTGATACAGTTGATTTAGGCGTAAGAGGTGGTGATATAAATAATTTACTAGAGCTTAAGGAGCTACAGTGGATAATCAGATTACAAGCTGATGTTAGCCCTGGCCTTAACAACGCCACTAGTATTAAACCAGTATTAGTGAAACGACAGCAAGATAATTTATAATATAACAATAATTAATAGCAATTTTTATGTGTAACATAATTTTTATAATAAGCATAATTTTTGTATAATTTTTGTATATTTTATATTATAATATGTTATTTTTATTAGTTGTGATTTTTTAGTGGCTGGTTCTGATCATGTGATATTAATTATACCTCTATATAAATGGAATTAATTAAATGATTGTGTATGCTGATGAAGGGTTGAGAGCCCGAAAGCTTCATTAAATTTGGCGTTCTAAGGTGATTACTTGTGTGTTTTTTGCTTATGAACTTTCTGACAGCATTTCTTCTTAGAGTCCAACTGGACACAGTTCCATTTTCAGCATTGGCTCGGGGAGAAAAGCTCCACATTAAGTATTACTTACATTATACAGTTAAAAAACAGCATTTAAAATATAGACATATTAGTCACAGTACGCCTGGAGCCAAAATTTATGATAAAAAGGTTGCTCAGATGATCAGAGAGGTTGAGGGAATGATAGCAATACTCACCCACCCCCAGTTCCTGGAATTCATCAATTTTAGGCGATGTTCCGAAGACCAAATTACCACCATAACAGCTATAAATAAATGCAGTCTGAGGGTCATGCTGCTCAGCGCTAGAAGTCTACATTTCAAGATGCACTCACTCGAAGCACTCCTCAAAATGGAAAATATCGACACTTGTGCTGCAATGGAGACCTGGTTTAAATCAGCAGAAAACACCCCTGCCAGGCTATAACTCATTCCACACCTTTCAGCCCCAGAACATGGACTGAAGCTCCAAAGGTGGTGGTGTCTCCATATTTATAAAGGATATGCACACCTCTAGACTAGTAGCCCAGCGTAATGAATCTGACATACTCCAGGTACAACTAACATTGGGTAAGATGGCAATTCAGGTCATAGCCTGCTATAGGTCCCCAACCATGTCCCTAGACTCTCACTCCACATTCCTAAGCACCCTGGAAACTATTAAGATCCAACTCAACACTCTCATACTAGGTGTCTTCAACTACCACTCCATCAACTGAGAAAACTACTCATGCACCAATGCATTGGCCCAAAGCTTCCGGGAATTTATCAATTCTAATGCCCTGGACCAGCTGATTCTTACCCCCACTAGAGGAAGCAAGATCCTTGACCTGGTTATTACAAAACATGGGCAACCATTGCTCTACACCAATAGTCATTTCCTCCCTGATTAGATCTGACCACAAACTAATCACAGTGGAAATCCACATCTCACCCACACCCCCCGCAAAGGTATCCACCATGAAAAACTTCTCCAAAGCTGACTTTGGACTCCTAAAAACAGAGATGGCTAACTTCACGGCACCCATGCCAATGGAAAATAGATGCATGACTGCTGAATCATACACCAATGCACTGTACGAACATGTACATAAATGCATGGAACTAGCCATGCCGAACAGAACCAAGACGCTCTCCTCCAAAAATTAAGCCAGTCTGGTGGTCCCCTGCCATTAATAAACTCTACAACAGAAAGAAGAAACTGTTGCAGAAAAAGGTGAAGTCCCAAGACTGGAAAAATTCCCTTATTAGCCTCAACAAAAAGTTGAGATCCCTCATCAAAACCTCCAAAGTCAGCTATGAAGTCAGAATTGTGGCAGGCACTAAAAACAACCACAAAGCCTTCTATAGTTATACAAGAATCTCCATGGCAACACTCAGATTTGCTCTGAGTTACTGCACAATGGTACCTCCTATACTGAGCTGACAAATTCAGTACCAACTTTACCCCTCGCTCCCCCCTAAAGGACTAATCTCAATACCGGAAGAATGCCAGGCACCCAGCATTACTGCAGCACAGGTTAAAGCTGCATTGTCCAAGGCCAGGAATACAGCTTCCATGGGACCTGACAATATTCTGGCTGTGTCCTACATGAATTACAAAGTGAACTGGGACCACATCTGTGTGCCCTGCTCACTCACAGCCTCACCTCAGGCTTTGTCCCTACTGAATGGCGTACTGCTACAGTCATCCCTCTCCATAAAGGAGGAGCAACTACAGACCCTGGAAATTATCACCCCATTAGCCTGATGAGCCTGATATGTATGGCTATGGAGCGCATCATCATGGACCTAATTAACAAGGATATGGGGATCTTCAAACTATAACTGCGGTGGTGGTGCTGCTGTAGCGTTGTCGCCTCATAGCAAGATGTTGTCCTGCTCGATTCTCAGCTAGAGCGTCTTCTGTGTGGAGGAATACGTGAATGGGGCATGTCTTCATTGAGGTTGGGCTGGTAACCTGGTACGTAAAAATCCACTACCAATCATTAGCAGACCGGAGTTCCGCTGTGGTGACCCCTAACCGGGAAAAGCCGAAAGATGCAAACAAACAAATGGGGATCTCCAAACTCTAGATTCCACGCAATTTGGTTTTGTGAAATGTAGATTATGCCAGCTCAACCTAGTAGACTTCTTTGAGTCAGTCTCCACAGCTGTGGATGAAGGTAAGGCAGTTCATACAGCCTACCTCGATCTGGCCAAGGCCTTTGATACCATTCCTCACTCAGGAATTATTGATAAACTCACCAAACTAGGCATCAGCCCCTATATCATTATGTGGGTTGCAAATTGGCTTAGAGATAGAACCCACAGTGTGAAACTAACAGACACCAAGTCAGACTGCTGAGCAGTCACGAGTGGAGTCCCACAGGGATCGGTCCTGGGTCCTCTCCTGTTTGGCATCTACTTCTTAGAAGTCCAGGCCTACACAGATGGACTCTGGCTGACCATGTTCGCAGATGACTGCAAGCTGGAAACCATTATTAACTCCCCAAGTGATGCAGAAATCTTACAGAAAGGCCTCACTGAGACCAATGCCTGGTGTTGAAACTATGGCCTTAAACTTAATGCCAAAAAATGCGTCATCATCCCCTTTGGTAAAAACTCAGTTCCCACTAATTACCACTTCGATGGGAGCCCACTGAACACTAAAGGTGTTATAAGAGATCTGTGGACACAGGCTGACAGCAACCTCGCCTTGAACCAGCACATTGCCACTGTGGTCAAAAAGTTCTTCAATGTGGCACATCTCATTACCAAGTGTTTTGCATCCAGGAAGAAAGAGGTCATCATTTCTCTCTACCCTTCCCTAATTAGACCAATCATAGAGTATAATGCCTCATTTGGCATGTATCTCACTAGACACCTGCAACAACTGGAGAGGCCACAAAAGTATCTCATGAAGAGGATCCTAGGCCTTAAACACATCTCCTACATGGAGAGACTCAAAAAACTCCAGCTATTCTCTGTCTCATATCATCTACTATGAGGCGATCTCTGCTTGACTTACAAAGCCATGTCTGACCCAGCTCTGTTAGAAATGCTACATCTAAAGAAATAATTCCTCCACACCACATACTCCAGAGACCTCAACCTCATTACCACAATCAACAGAACATGCTGGAGGGGCAGGTTCATAACCCAGAGACTACCCATGCTCTCAAATAGACTTCCCACACATGTCAAGCAGGGCATCTCACTGGCCCTCTTCAAGAGAAATCTTGATGAGTGGATGGGAAATAGAAAGCTCACTCCAGGAATCACTCCAGTGGCTCAACTTGATCAAGGCACTGGGAACTAACATCAGCAGGTACAATGCTAGTGCACGTCTATGGTCTAGCTTGTAGAGGCTCCAGGGCCAACAGCCTAGCACACACCTATGAACACCACAGAATTTCTCCAATTTACCCAGCAAGTCCAGTATGCCAGTATAACATATCTAGATGTTTGGATCAAAAAGGATAATATCAACAAAAGATCTTCTGAAATTTACCAGAAGTAAAACTACTCTAACAAATTTCTTCACTACACAAGTACACTTCTATGAGTGCAGAAGAGAGTGTTTGTGAAAGGCCAATTTGTCCATGCTGCCTGAATGATCACAGATGAGGAAAGGATATGGGAAAAATATAACCTGTTAAGGGACATGTTTTCGAAATGTGGATAATTCACTTATTTTTATTAATGAATTAATGATCAAGGTCATGAATAAACATGAAAGGAAGCATTTCTTACCCATTCTTGGGGCAACAGTGCAAGATCATACTAGTCCACCAGTTATGGGTACACAAACATCCACACATATCACAAACAGGACCGATAATTATTAGAATTCCTTTATTACAGTATATCTTCCAGACAGCTAGCATTCCAGAAGCATACTTACTAAAAATTGCAATATTTTGACAAATGACAAACACATTAGAGAACATGTAGGCTTGGCTCCAAGCATTGTTTAGAAGAAGGGGCAAAACCTCAAACCTTTATTTGAAACAAATTCAGTACAACAATCAAAGCACTTTGGGGTGGTGAAATGTGGCTGCTGCCCATATTGCAAGTATGTTTTAACTGGTAATTTGTCATTAATGGTGTCTAGTTTAGACCCCAAAAATATTAATTGTAATTCTATTAAAGTCATTTCTTGTTCTTAATACCAACACTGTGAAGGGTTTTATATTGGTAAGACAGAAAAATGTCTATGTGACAGAATTTTTGAGCACACAGCATATTAGAACTAAAACGGATATCAATGCTCTTTCCAAATATACCATGGAATCCCTTGACTACACCTTTAAATTTTTCATTTTCGAACAATTTGTCCTGTCAGATAGAGGAGGGCCCATGGACATTCAATCTAGAATGCTTGAACTTCACTGGCAATTGAAACTTAATGCCATAAGCTAGCCGGGTTTGAATGACCAAATATCCTTTACCTGTATTTTAAAACTGAAATGTTTGGAAAGGTGATGGCTGCACTATGTTGCCAGTACATTATTAGAATGTAAATAAATGAAAAGCACATGTATACATTAACTTAAACCTGTTGTAATTCATGTCAGTTTTCTACCTGCATAACCCTTTAAATCTTCTAAAAATCCTCTTTAAATCCTCCCAAAGGAAGAATGACATCACTGGGTGCTTGGCATTCATCTGATCTAGATTGGTGTATATATGGACTCAGTTTTGCAAATGTGATTTTATATGAAGAAGTTTCCATTAAGAAAATGAAAGCACTTATCTTTTACTTGTTTTTATCAGCATTTCAATATTAAAGCAACGTTTTGATCATGAATTGTGGCTCCAGGTGTACTGTGTCCATACTTTTGAACTACCTTGGTTTGCAGTTTGCCCTTTGTGGATTAGAAGTTTGTTTGTTTCTCATGGCCACAGGCACACAGACTGAGGACATTTCTCAACCACTATTTTCTGAAATGGATGTTCAAGGATTGCAACAAACTTTGGTAAACTTAACATTTTTAGTACAACAGTTCACTCAGCACCTAGATTCTCATTCTACTTCAATTTCTGCCAAATGTCCATATTCTTCATCAGCTGAAACTACAGTATCTACACCCAGCATAACATTGGGTCAGGCCCCACAAGGAGCAAATACCCACTGGAATATTAACGCTAAAGGTCTGCAGCACGATGGTCATCATTCACAAGTAAGTGGAAGCAATGTTTTAGTAATTTACCAAGTTTTGCTTCCTGGGTTAGCTCTGATACTTGTCTAAACAGAATACAAACTACTAATAACCCTGACTTAGTTACAAAACTATCTGAATTTGACTATAAACTTCTAAAAATAAAGAAACTCCAATTAGAAAATGCTTATTTTGTGGACTGTATTCAGGGCAACATTGTCCCTAAAGGCCTGCATATTTGGTGCTTTCTCACTGGTCTAGCCCAAGGTTCCAAGTTACATGTGGAGCTACCTAATTTGTTTAACAGACATGGGTATGAATACATGGACCTGCTCATCAAATATAATAATAAACAACTTGAGGAACTTATTGCTGAAACAACACAATTAAATTGTAGCATCACCTATGATATTGATTATGAACAACATAAAAGTGAATACATACATATATGTAACAGTATTGATGAACATGTGAACACTATTACAGACTGGAGAATTAAAAATCTCACAGGTGATAGAAGTGAATATGCTAACAACCAAACATATTCCCCTCCCCCTCATTCACAAAGATGGGGGCAAAAACAATTTGTATATATCTGTCATTATAGCAATAATTAGTAATCCAATTGTAAGCCCTTAAATCAAATAGATTCAAACGATCTGGATTATTTTTTTAGACAAAGAAGCCTCCCCCCACCACTCAGACAATTGGAGAGGTTGAAAGAATAGGAACAACACCCACCCAGCCAAAGGCAGGATGCATCATGAAGACAACCCCCACAGAGAGGTGCCAGGAGGGACAGTAGATGATGGAACAGAGGGATATTTTAACGACTACACCCTATATTCTCACTGATGATGTGGTCAATCAGAGAGTTGGTGTTGTTTTACCACCTTGCAATATTCACCCGTGTACAACTACTCTACATGTGTCTTGGATGAACAGTGTTGCAATTTATTTGCAAAGTGTACGACACTCATACCACATAAAGTAACAGATGTGGCTTCTGTCCAAACTGATTTGAAACTCTATGTTAGGAAGTTAAACTTCAACTTATTATTTCAAAATTGTAATGCAGTGCTTAACCCCCTACATATGTGTAGTACTTTTAATCCTCAAATCAATCCTTTCATTCAATGCCTTGAGAGGATTTATGAACTGGATATCTGCAACTACTTGGCCAGGGATGCAAAACCAGAATATAAAGGTACCCCAAAGAATAATAACATAAATAAGGCCAAAAGTAAACTTATTTGTAGTTTTCAAAACAACTGGGAAATCAGGATAATGCAATAATGCAACATGATAAGGGGGGGGGTGGCCTTATTATTATGAATATGATCAATTATTGCAATAAAATTAAAGAAGTTTTAGATGTTGACACTTACATAAAGTCCTCAATTATTGAACTTAATTCTGCTTAGAGGAGAATTACATCCAACATCATGGACATATTTACTGATAAATGGATCTCACTCAATAACTGTAACTTCTTAAATGTAAGCAAACCAATTATACCAACTATTTTGGGGTTCCTAACCTCCATAAGAGTATTGAACAACCACCACTTCAGCCAATTGTAGATGCCAGAGGATCCGTCACTCATCCTCTAGCAAAATGTTTAGATGTCAAGATCAAAGAATTTGTCATGGCTGAACCACACATCTGTCATGTTTCCTTGATGTTTTTGGATAAAATTAATCATATTCCCTACCTTGAATCATATGTATTTATCACAACTGATGTAAGAAACTTGTATTCTATCAATCAACATCATGTCAGCCTAGAATGGTTTTGTGACGTTTTAGCTGACAAAGGACTATAAAGGGACCTCCTAAATGTGTACAAAAATCTTATGGAACTGGTGCTGAAAAATAATTTCATTATTTTCAAAAAACAGAGTTGTTTTTTACAGACAAAAGGTATAGCCATGGGTTCAGAATGCAGGGGTCTTTTGTCAGTGCAGTCATAATACAGTGGGAGAAAAAGTTTCTTTTTGAGTCTACTTTCTATAGTTCATGCAAATTCTAAACCACGTACCTGGAAGATATATTTACTTTGTGAGATGAGATGTTGATATCATTCCCTAGTTCCTGGAATTATCAGTAATACCACAGACTTTCTCCAGTTCACCCACCAAGTCCGTGATACCTATATAGCATATCTAGATGTCTGGCTCAAAAAAGACAATATTTCATAAAAGATTTACTTCTAAAATTTACCAGAAAGAAACGTACTCTAACAAAGTTCTCCACTACTCAAGTGCAGATCTCCAAGTGCAGAAGAGAGCGGTCATCAAAGGCCAATTCATCCTTGCTGCCAGAATGATCACAGACGAGGAAAGGTTTTGGGATGAATACAAACTGTCAAGGGACATGTTTTCAAAATGTGAAAATCCACTTACTTTTATTAAGGAACTAGTGATGGAGGTCATGAACAAGCATGAAAGGAAGCACTTCTTACCCATCCTTTGGGCAACAGTGCAAGTCCACATTAGTCCATTGGTTATGGGTGCACAAACATCCACACACATCATTAACAGGACCGATAAATACAAGAATTCGTTTAGTACAATATTTCATCTGGACAGCTACCCTGTTAGAAGCATACTTACTAAAAGCTGGAATATTTTGATAAATGACAAACACATTAGAGAACATGTAGACTAGGCTCCAAGGATTGTTTATAAGAAGGGGCAAAACCTCAAAGCTTTATTTGAGAAGAAATCAGTACAACAATCAAAGCATTCTGGGGTGGCAAAAGGTGGCTGTTGCCCATATTGCAATTATATTTTAACTGGTAATTTGTTTGTCATTAATAGTGTCCAGTTTAGACCCCAAAAATGTTTTAATTACAGTTCTATTAAAGTAATTTATTGTGCTCAATGCCATCACTGTGAAGGGTTTTATGTTGGTAAGACAGAAATACATCTACGTAACAGAATTTATATGCATAGTTATGATATTAGAACTAAAAAGGATACAATGTTCTTTCCAAACATATCATGGATTTCCCTGACCACACCTTTAAATTTTTCATTTAGAACTACTTGACCTGTCAGATAGAGGGGGCCCATGGACACGCAATCTGGAAAAACTTGAACTCCAAAGACAATTGAAACTTCATGCCATGAAATGGCCTGGTTTGAATGACCAAATATCCTTCACCTGCATTTTGAAACTGAAATCTTTGGAAAAATGATGAGTGCAATATTTTGACAGTGCATTAAAGTCTTTTGGCTTTTCCCGGTTAGGGGTCACCACAGCGGAACTCCAGTCTGCTAATGATTGGCAGTGGATTTTACAGTGCCGAGTTGCTAGCCTGATGTCCAACCGTCAATGAAGTCACACCCATTCACGAACGCATCTACCTGATATGTAAAAAATCAGAAGGACTGGACATGTGTAAAGTAACTTAAATCTGTTTTAACTTATGTCAGTTTTCTAACTGCATGGCCCTTTAAATCTAAAAAAAAAAATCTCTTTAAATCCTCCCAATGGAAGCATGACCTCACTGTGGGCTTGGCATTCATTTCATCTAGATTGGTCTACATATGGACTAAATTTTTCAAACATGGTTTTACCTGAAGAAGTTTTCATTAAGAAGATGAAAGTGTTTATCTTTTATTTGTTTTTTTTTCAGCATTTCAATATTAAAGCAACCTTTTTCTCATGAATTGTGGCTCCAGGTGTACTGTGTCTAAATGTTTGAACTACTTTGGTTTGCAGTTTGTTTCTTGTGGACTACATAGCAGATGGTTGACATCTGAGCAAGGTCACTACAGTACCAGAACTGGAGAACATGCCTTTTCCCTGGTATTGTGTGACCTCAAAGTTATAACGTTTAAGTAGCATCCTTTTCTAGAAAAAAAAAAATGAAGTTTTGGTTTGCATATTCAATGGGTATCTTTGGAACATACACATTCATTTTTGATTTTGTTTTTCTTTCAACCTTTTGCAGTTGATGTTTCCCTTGTCAATCCTGTGAAGTTTCAAAAAGTTAGAACAGATACAGCTCTATCTATATATCTATCTACTTATCAATATATGGGCATACATTGCTTTAGTGAAAAAAGAAACACATCAAAATACAGCACAAAAAGCAATCTAGTGTAATTAAATTAAAAATAAATAAATAACCTAATCTCCTCTTCTTCTGACAGTGTTTTGTATCAAAAGGCAGTATTAATATTGATGATTTCAGCAAACTACATTATTTAATCCTTAATTTGTAATAGCAAAAACAAATCATGACTTTCTATGTTTTGCAAGGAGTCAAGATCCCATGCACCCACCATCCCATCCTCAGTTTAAGCCTGCCAACTGTGTAATCACACTAGCTCATAAATAGGAGAAATCTCCCAAAACAAGGAAATTATTATATAATACATTGCAATTTTTTTTTCAGTAAAACAAGACTTAAAATATGAAACCATTGACAATGCACACTTAAATATCATATGGTCATGTATCATATCACAACATTACATGAAATTATCTGTATTTTCTTTAGTGGCATTAAATATCAATACATCTCATGGCAGCTATAAAACCTAGGAAACTTTAGACATTTTTAACATTTGATTTTTTACACATAGGACCATATTATGTCAACCACATAGCAATCAATATTATTATTTAGTTTTGATTATTTTAACTGATCCTATCTATCTATCTATCTATCTATCTATCTATCTATCTATCTATCTATCTATCTATTTATCTATCTATATATAGATATAGATATATGGGTGTACTTCACTTACCCGAATGCCCACATCACCGACTTTCACCTTACCAAGACGAATACACAGAAAAAACAGAAGACCGACATCTGGAACACTGACATTCCACTCAAGGTAAGTAACAACTTGGCCATCCTGTTGAACTTTGCTCCTTAACCCTGATGTAGTGGGATCTTAGAGTGGGTATATTTTGTTTGGGAGATGGGGGGCGGGGAGTGCGGGGATGTGGGAGACGAAGTCCTCCAAATGGGTGGGTTTACTTTTGTTTTTTTTTTTTTTTTTTTCAGGATGGCTAAGTGGTTACTTACCTCGAGTTGGAAGTCAGTGTTCTGAACGTCGGTCTTCTAGTCTGTCAGTGTATTCATCTTGTTAAAGTGATAGTCAGTGATGTGGGTGATCGGGTAAGTGAAGTAGATCTAGATATATACATACACAAACAAACAATCGTTGTGGGTGTGTGAGTGTGTGTGTGTGTGTGTGTGTGTGTGTGTGTGTGTGTGTGTGTGTGTGTGTGTGTGTGTGTGTGTGTGTGTGTATATATATATATATATATATATATATATATATATATATATATATATATATATATATATATATATATTGTTGACTAAATTAGATCAATACACAAACATCAACACTACTAACATTAAACCAATGAGAACACAAACTTGAGCCTGTAACTATTTATGAGCTCAGCAGTAACCTCAGTGTATGTAAAAGAAAAATAAACAAGGCAAAACCTCAGTAACAACCCTCCCTGCAACCCCCCAAAATTATGATTCTAATAACAAAAATCACGCAATACTGAGGAAAGGACATATTCCTTGATCCTAGTGATTGTGCAGTTTCATACTCCTGTCGACTATCTGTTTTGTTAACCAAATTGTTTCAACAAAAGAAATGTTGACTTTAATCAAATTTGATTAAATTTGGTTCTCATAAATACACACAGAAACACACTATATATGTGTGTGTGTGTGTGTGTGTGTGTGTGTGTGTGTGTGTGTGTGTGTGTGTGTGTGTGTGTGTGTGTGTATATATATATATATATATATATATATATATATATATATATATATATATAATATATGTATATATATATATATATGTGTGTGTGTGTATATATATATATATATACACACACACACACACACACACATATACAGTGTATATAAAAAGTGTACACACCCCTGTTAAAATGCCAAATTTTTGTAATATAAACAAAATTAGACCACAATAAATCATTTTAAAATGTTTCTCACCTTTAATGTGACCTATAACCTCTACAATTCACATGAAAATCAAACAAATCTGTTAGGGAAAAAATATAAAAAATAAAAAAATGTACAATAACTGGTTGCATAAGTGTGCACACCCTTAAACTAATGCTTTATTGAAGCACCTTTTGATTTAATTACAGCATTTAATCTTCTTTTTTTTTACTCAAAAGATTTTTACTTTTTTTTATGTTTATGAGTAAATTGTGATACAGTCACTATTAATTACAAGCAGTAAAAGAAACTCACCACTGAGCGGATTTCTACATAGCTGTTGGTGCATCCTTGGTTTTTGTTCTCTTGTATACAGCACTATTAATTACAGATCAAGTTAACAGAAGTAGTTAATAATCATAACAATATGTACAATATTTACAAATTGTCCAATGAAAGGAAACAGATAGAAAAAAAAAAAACACATATGACATTTATAATTATATATTCCTTTAAGTTCACATTATTCCATGTCCCCTTTAAATTCACGAAGAGAAAGTTGTGTCTTTTTGTAGTGTGTCTATGAGTATCAAGACTCTATTCCAAGGGTTGTTAATCCAACGTCTGGGAAAAATTCTTTCTTCTTTAACTTTTATTTCTTTTAGTGCAGATTCTCTTAAAAGAGAAATGAAGTCTTCATAACTTGAGAGATTGTGGATTTCCATCTTCTTGTTATACATTTTCTGTCCACAGCCCGAATAGTCCATAAAATAAGTTGATCTCTTTTATTAACAGTTAATAAGGCATCAACATTCAAAAAAATTAATGATTTTGTTAAAACAAATGTATCATTATAAATGGCTTGAAGAAATTTATTAATGTCATCCCAGAACTTTATAATACAATCGTAAAATATATGTAACCAATCCGCTTGACAATTTAGATTACATCTCCAACAAGTAGCTTTCTGATTAGGATTAAATTTAGCAATTCTGTTTGGGGTATAAAAAGCTCTATGCAAAAATTTCCATGTGAAGATTTTCCATATCTGGAAGTTAGAGGTTAATTTAACTGATTGCAGAAGATCATTTTTACTTTCAGGAGATAGGCTCGTAGTCAGATCTTTTGTTATAGTATTCCATGTGTTTTTTTAGTTATTTTGGTTTTATACACTATTAATATTTTATATATTTTAGATATAGAAATTAACTTGTTATGCTTGTCATAAAGTATTTCTTGTATATAATTTATGAGTTTTGGCTTAGAATTAAAACTTGAATTATTAATAACCTCCCACAAACTTTTTGCGTGATGCAATACTTTTTGGAGATCTTCTCTACCTTTATCAAGTATTTTAAATTCATCTATTACTTGGATGTTTAATGTGCTAGAATTGTTTAAGCATTGGAACCAACAAATAAAATTTTTAGTTTCCCATTTAATACATTTTTTTTTTCTTGAATTTTTTCTTTAAAATTCTTTGTTGTTTTAAAAGGTATCAAAAGTTCAAACCATAGTTTTATATCAGAATTTGTTTTTAAGAAATTTCTAAATAGATTATATATGTTATTTAAGTATGATAAATTGGTAGGTTTTGTTGTATTGTTTTGTAGATTGCTACTTAATAAGTGCCAAAATATGTTGTTATGATTCTTCAAGTCTATATTTTTTAATGTTTTATTTTCATTTAAGAAAAAAGTTGTATGTAGAGTTTTCCACCTAGACGAGTAGTTTGAGTTTATCCATTGTAGTACAAGTTTAAAGATGGAAGCTTTAATGTATGTCTCTATATCTGGAAATTTAATTCCTCCCAAGTCCCAGGGTCTAATATGGTGTGTGAAAGCAATTCTATTTTTTTTGGATACCATAGAAAGCCCATCAAGAGTTTCTGAATATTTTTTATAGTTTTTTTGTTTGGTAAGATAGGAATTGCTAATGCTATATAGTTTATTTGGGGCAATAATATCATTTTTATTATCTGTAATCTACCTTCAAATTTTAATGTTAATTTATTCCAGATATCAATTTGTTTTTGAATTAAGTTTTGAATTTTATTATAATTTAAAGTTATAGCAGTATTTATGTTGTCAGCTATAAGAATTCCTAGGTATTCGAGTGATGAAACTCTTTCTCCAATAATTTGATACTCACTCAGATGATAAACATCATCTCTATTCAAGAGTATATGTTTTGATTTTGCTTTGTTCATAGGTTCATAGGTTCATACTAGGCTATCTGCCCTAGGGCATTTATAAGCCTAGCCAGAGTATGTTTGGCTTTCGCCACTCATTTTAAATTAATTTTGCTATGCCCTTTTTCGAGGTTAGTATACTGTGCCTCTGTCTAACAGTGACACAGAAGTGATACCCGGGGTAAACCTATGATCTCCCATCCACTCATCAAGATTCCTCTTGAAAAGAGTCAATGAGGGACTCTGCCTAACCTGGACTGGGATTTTATTCCAGAGTGAAGGGAGCCTCTGGGTTATGAATATGTCCCTCCAGCATGTCCTATTTATTTCAGTGCTGAGGTTCAAGTCTCTCGAGTGTGTAGCTTGATGGAATTTGGATTTTTTGAGGTGCAGCATGTCCCTTAATTCCGGGTTGGACATGGCCTTATACGTCAGGCACAGGTCACCTCTGAGCAGGCGGTATGCCACTGAGTAGAGCTGGAGTTTCTTTAACCGGGCAGCATATGGCATCTGTTTGAGCCCTTTGATCCTCTTGGTGAGGTACTTTTGGGGTCTTTCCAGTTGCTGCAGGTGTTTGGTAAGGTACATCCCAAAAGGGACATTGTACTCAATTATGGGCCTGATGAGGGATGAGTAAAGAGGCACGATGACCTCCCCTAATCTAGATGTGAATCCCTTCATGATTAGGTGGGCTATATAAAATGTTTTTCTAACCACTTTGGCCATGTGGTTGTCAAATGAGAGATTGCTATCAACTTGGGTCCCCAGGTCCCTAATTACTTCTTCTGTACTTAATGGATTACCACCTATGTGGTAATTTGTGGGCACTTTGTTTTGCCAAAGGGATGACTATACACTTTTTGGTGTTTAGCTTGAGGCCATGGCTCTGGCACCAGTTGTCTATTTCTATGAGGCCCTTTTGGAGGATGCTTGTGTCGGCTGGAGAGTCGATTATGGCCCAGTTTGCAGTCATCTGCGAACTTGGTCAGCCACAGTCCTTCCATGTTGGCCTGTACCTCCGAGAAATATATACCAAACAAGAGAGGTCCCAGGACTGAGCCTTGTGGGACGCCACTTGTAACTGGTTTGGAGTCTGACATGGCTCCAGCAATTCTAACCATGTGGGTTCTGTCCTTGAGCCAGTTTGCAACCCATCTAGTGACATAGGGGTTTATATTTAAGCTGGTGAGCTTATCTATAATGCCCGAGTGGGGTATTGTATCGAAGGCTTTTGCGAGGTCCAGATAGGCTGTGTGGACCACCTTCCCTTCGTCAATGGCCTTGGTGACTGTTTCAAAGAAGTCAACCAGGTTTAAGAGGCAGGATCTGCCCTTAACAAAGCCAAACTGGGTAGGATCCAGTGTCTGTAGGTCCCCAATATCTTTATTTATGAGGTCCATGATGATCCTTTCCATAGCTTTGCAGACCAAGCTAGTCAAGCTTATGGGGCAGTAGTTTCCAGGGTCCGTTGAGGCACCACCTTTGTGGAGAGGGACCACTGTTGCTGTATGCCACTCTTTGGGTACATATCCTGTAGTAAGGCTGAGACTGAACAGTAGTTTTATGTTTGGGTTTAGCTCTTCTTGGAGTTCATGTAGGACGCAGCCTGGGACGCCGTCTGATCCCATTGATGCTGTGTTTTTTGCTTTGGAGAGGGCGGCTCCCACCTGAGCATCTGAGATGTCAGGGGGGCAGCACTCTGCTGGGATAGATATTTGCCCTTTTGGTGGTTAGGGGGGTGGGAGTTTGTGCTGAACCTGTCAGCTAGGATGTTGGCAATGTCTGTGGGATCAGTGTATTTTTTGTCATTTTGGACTAATTCTGAGCATATCTGGGAATTCCCACCCAGGTTCCTAACATAACTAAAGAAAGCCTTGTGATTATCCTTAGTGTCCTGTGCAATTTTTCTCTTGAAGCTGGCCTTTGACAATTTTATGAGTGCCCTTAGTTTTTTGCTAATACTGATCAGAGATGCCTTCCCTTTTTGGGATTTTGCTCTATCATGTAGTAGCTTCCTCCTTCTATTGTATAGTTTGTTTATGGCTGGGGTCCACCAGACAGGTCGTCTGCCTTTGGAGGATTGGGTTTTGGTTTTATTTGGGATTGCATGATCCATGCAGTCCTGAAGGTGTTCATAGAATGCATTTATAAAGTATTCTGCGGTCTGGGCCATATTTTCCACAGGCCCGGGGGCTTTGAAGGATTCCACCTCGGTTTTGAGGAGTGTGAAATTTGCTTTAGAGACATTTTTCACAGTGGTTTTCTGGGCAGTGGGTGGGGTCGGGATGTGAATATCCAGTGAGATCAGTTTATGGTCTGATCTTACCAGTGATGGATACACTTCTGGTCTGGAGCATAGAGTCCCCATGTTGGTGATGATCAGGTCCAGTATGTTTTCCCCTCTTGTGGGAGTGGTAACAAGTTGTTCCATAGCATTTGAGTTTATGAATTCTAGGAACCTTTGGGCAAGGGTGTTGGAGCTAGAGTAATGCTCCCAATCTATGTTTGGGTAGTTGAAGTCGCCCAATATAATGGTGTTCGGAGAGACCTTCATATTTTCCAGTGTTCTCAGGAAGGCCGAGTGGGGTTCCTGGGTTTGGGAGGGTGGTCTGTAGCAGGCTATAAACTGGAAGGCAGTTTTACCCACTGTTAGTTGCACATGGATAGTCTCTGATGCTTCGTGCTTTGCCACCAACCTGGAGGTGTGGGTATCTTTGATGAATATCGATACTCCCCCTCCTTTTGTGGTTTGGTCCAAGTTTTGGGTCCGAAAAGCATGGTATGAGGTATAACCTGGTAGTGCTGGGGTGCTCTTGGGACCCCTGAACCAGGTTTCTGTTACTGCACAGATATCGATGTTCTCCATGCTAAGGAGAGTTTCGAGTGCGTGCATCTTGAGGTTTAGACTTCTAGCGTTGAGTAGCATTACTCTTAGTTTCTTATCCCTTGTGATACCTATGGAGGTGGGTTTGTCTTTTGAGCCTTGCCTAAAAAAGGCACTATGGGGGTAGCAAGAGCCTTTGCCAATATCCAAAAGCCCAGGGGTGACAGGTGCAAGCCGTCCCTAGCAAAGCATCGTGGCTTGTCGTGCATATCATCCCAAGCTGATAGGCATTGGATCCCCTTTGAATGACACCAATACTTAACCCAATTGTTGAAATTGATCATCTTGTCTTCATACTGTGGCATCATTCTTGGTGAGGGTAAGATGCTACTCAAGGTCAGGGTCATACCAGCCTGGGCTACATGCTCAGAGAGCTCCTCTATGTCTCTTTTCATGTAGTCTAGGGAGGTACGTCTCAGGTCATTCACACCAGCATGGACAATGAATGAGTCATATTTGTACTTGCCTTGGAGTGACCTGAGTGCTTGTGTTATGTGGCGGATCCTAGCGCCAGACAGGCTGCTCACCGTGACCTTCTCCTTGTTCAGCCTGGTGAGCGGGACGTCAGTGTGCCTGACGATATAACATGATTTTGGAATTATATTGATTATAGAAATTAATTCCTTCTATTTTTAGTTCACTTCGTGTTGAAAGAAAGACCTGAAGTGGAGGAAAACTCTTTTATTTTTTTCCTCTAATGCTTGTATGGTCTCTTCTTTTGGTTTTAAAGTCAACAAGATGTCATCAGCAAATAACATGATTTTGGAATTATATTGATTATAGAAATTAATTCCTTCTATTTTTAGTTCACTTCGTGTTGTAGAAGCAAATAGTTCTATCACTAAGGCAAATAGTATCCGAGACATAGGACAGCCTTGCTTAGAGCCTTTAGTTATTTTAAAAGCCTCTGAAGTAAATGGACCTAACTTTACATAAGCTAGATTATCTTTATATATGTTCTTTATTAAATTTATAAAGTTTGATGGAAAATCAAAAAATACCAGATTTTTGAATAAGTAATCCCAATTTACTGAATCAAATGCTTTCTCTATATCAAGTGTAATTATAAGGGCTTCTAAGTTATCTCTATTCAAAGCTTCAATAATAGTTAATATTCTCTGAATGTTATCATACGTGTGTCTACCAAATATAAAACCTGTTTGGTCTTCATTTATAATGTGGGTTAAGGATTTTTTAATTCTATTCACTAAAATAGACATAAAAATTTTATAATCATTGTTAAGCAGAAAGATTGGTCTATATGAGCTACACTGGGATAAATCTTTTTTATCTTTTTTTTATAGGCGTAACTAGTGAGTATTTCCAGGATGGTGGGATTATATTTTGTGTTTGAATTTCATTTAGCATATTATGGAACAAATAAATTGCTGCATTTGGGAGAATTTTATATAATTCCATTATGATTCCATCCATTCCTGGTGATTTGTTATTCTTACTTACTTTGATTATATCTCTTATTTCCTTTATGGAGATATGTTTATCCAGGTCTATTTTTAGTTGTGCAGGTAATGTATTTAATAAAGGACAGTTAAATTCCAGCTCTAAAGAAGTAGTATTGATAGCCTTATTTCCATAATGATGAGCATAATAGTACTTAAAGGCTTCAAGAACATCATTTACTTCAGATACCTTCTTTTTCCCTTTCCCTTCGTGTATTATATTTATGTTTTTTTTTTCAGAATTCTGCCTCTTAATTCTCATAGCTAAGTTATGGAGGTATTTTGGGGATGTTGATATTGAGGCAAATTTTAGTTTTTCCAAAGCTAGATTTGTCTTATGGGTAAGAATTTCATTATATTTCTTGTTTAAATCTTTAACTTCTTCTCCTTTTTTTCTGATCTTCTGATACATCATAATAGCTTAAATTTAATTCTATTATTCGTTTTTGAATATTATGTAGTTCAGATTCCCATTCTTTTGTTTTATTTTTAAACCATGTAACAATTTTGCCATATAAAAAGACCTTTAAAGTGTCCCATGTTATTGTATTGTTTGTATTTTTAATCAGGTTTGTTTCTAAAAAGTATTTAATTTCTGTATCTAGCCAAGGTTTAAATTCCTTTAATTTAAAAATGTAGGCTGGTATTCTTGTTACTAGATTTAATCTTTTAAAATCCATTTGTACTTTAATGATTACGGCGTTATGATCTGAAAGAGGACATGGAATAATAGAAAATTTTACTATTCTGTTGTTTAAGTCAGAAGATATAAGTATTTTATCTATTCTTGTTTGAGTATTAAAGCAATAATCACTGTGTGAATAGTTTAGTGAGTTAGGTTCTTTAAACTTAAATGCATCTATCAAATTTAAGTTTTCTATCCTTCTCTTGAAATATTTACCTACGGGTGAAAGACATAAATTTCTTTTATTAGTTGTTTCAGAGCTATCCAGAATACAATTAAAATCTCCCCCCAATATTATCATACCTTTATATACTTTGTTAATCAATTCTATGTGTTTTTTAACAGTAGATAGTCCAACTCCAGGAATCCAATAAATATTTATTAAAGTCCAAATTCTATTTTGATATTTTATTATTACAATTGATAATAACCCTTCTTTATCTTCATGTTTGTAAATGATCTGTGGAACAATGGTACTTCTTTTCCATAAGATTATAACTCCTCTTGTTTTTTTTTTTATACTGGGAATGAGAGAGGATTAGATAGTCATTGGGTTTCCATATGAAATCTTCCTCTAATTTTAGATGGGATTCTTGTATAAATATAATTTGTACTTTTTGTAATTTCAGATATTTTAGAAAGTTTGACCTTTTTATAGGGTTATTTAAACCATTAATGTTTATAGATAACAATGTTGTGTCAGTCATTTTTATAAATATTTATCATGTGCTTTCAGGTTGATTGTTTTATTAGACGTTTGCTTTGTCTTAGGACCTAAGGTATTTAGTATATTAGTTATATCCTCTTTTCTTTTAGAAGTTATTACAAAACAAGTATATCTATTTCTATATGTGTTTAAAAAAATCTTCTATTTGGACCACTGAGAAACAAAAAAATTGAAAAACATTGTATTGACATATTTTAAACATACAAATAGTGTTTCAACCACACCAAGTCTCAAACATGAAGTGTCTAACACCTCAAATCTGTTTGAACTTAAAAGTTCAAACAGATTTACCTTCAAGATAAACATTAGCATTAAAGAAGAAATATTACTCTAGCTTGAGCTCTTCAATAAGGAAAACAAAACTAAAATCAGAGAACATCAAATACTTTCATGCATGTATATATTTAAATCTTGACTGTAAAATCATGTTACTACATGAATGCATTCCATCAACATAGTATAAATTAATTAATAAATAGCTAGTCATTTTGTTATTATTTCATGTCTTGGTATAGGTAATATTGTACCCATAGAGAACAATACTTCAATTAATTAGTCATTTATATAGTTATTTTCCATACATTGTAGTAATGGTATTAATTTACAAACAACAATATTAAACTATCTATAAGGGATTATAACTGTGCTATTAGAAATAGAATTAATACTTGTGCTATGAATTAGCATTATTAGAATTGGTACATTGTTACTAAAACTCATTATAATTTCTTTCCAAAACTGTATGAGATATATCATATTATTTGATTATTATTACAATCTTCTAAAATAAATTACTATATTAATAATTAACAATAAGAATTATTACATATTAGATTACATCTACTTGAACAATATAACTTATCAAACCCGGTCAAGATGTCATGACTTTTATAATTCTGTTGTCTATATAATAAAGTAAAGAAAAATTATTAATTTGTGTGAAGAGTTAAACTCTTGCATTATTTATATGTGACTTTTTATAACTCTATGACTAATTAGCTATTATTCAGAAGATTTTCTCTATTTAGTTCCAGGTAAAAGCCAGACATAACAGAGTTAATCATCAGTAAACACAAATGTAGTGAGTATTTAATAACTGATAAAAGTCTCATATTTAAAGTAGGTTGTAAACAATAAACTAGCATTATGCTTATGAATGTAAGTTACAATGATAATGCCAAAAAGTCACAGTTGTATCATATACAACTATTTATAATGATTGTTTTCTTTTTTTTTTCTCTCTCCCTCTCCTTTTATGAAGCTTCTTTTTGTATGTTAACTTGTTTAATAGAACAGGTTATTAAATAAATAAGCATCTGAAATACCTTTTAAACTAGTAGTTGGAAGTTTCTTTCATGTCACTTTAAGTCAACAAATGAAACTAAACCATCTAACACATTAAGAATAACATGAGTTTGGAGAGCATGTACATCGTATATATACAAGACATTAATCACCAGATCACAGCAGTATTTAAATGGTTCATTCTATCCCAGTCAGTTTATGTAACACCTTCTTCAAAGCACAGGTATCACTATATTTGGATATATCACTGGTAAAATTTAACAGCAACTGACAACACTATTACTTTCTTTTTTCCTTACTCTCCTTCTTCTTCTTTTTTTTTATTATTTCCTTCTTTTTTCTTTCCCCTTTTCCTCCCTTCTCTTTTTAAATGATAGGAAATAATGAAAGTACTTGGGAAATTAGAAATAATTTAAAAGTAAACATTTCACATTCAAAGTATTAAATAATAATGTGCAGAGAGAAAAAAAAAAAAAAAAACTTTACAATGTTGTGTTTGAGCACCATCTTCTGGGAAGTAGCTGTAATTACAGCTGTATGCATTTCAGCATTTCACTTGTTAAATGTGTAAAGACAAGCTACTTTCCTTAACAGAAAGCTAAAGAAATCTAAAACAGAAAGTTCACGACTGCTGCTCATACTTAAATAATTTATTAAAATGGTAATAACATTCAATTTAATTTAAGAAATACTATCATTAGACTTTTCCAATTCTATTCTCCACTAGTGGCAATAATAATTTAATGTGTTTGTAAGCATATATATAGTGCTTTATTCAAAGTTATTTTAGCACTATTTTTAAGTATACCTTTATCTGAAGTTAGTAATAGGAAATAATGCTGTAGCAGGAGATAAAAGGAGAACATATGATGTGTAAAATTAACTGAAAGCTAAACGCTTTCATTTCCAGCAAACAGAACAGCCGAGTTTAGAAAAGGGATATTGTGATAGTGTGTACTTGCGCGCCATCTTCTGGTCAGTAATTGTAACTACAAGTATGCATGCTTCAGTTTATCTCGTGCTGTGAAAGAGATGGTGAACAACTTTCTGTGTAAAAATCTAAAAATAGCCAAGCAGTAGGTTTGTGAATGCTATTTACTTTTAAATGGATCAATGATGTTCTAAGAACAACTGATGCATTTAGAAACATTTCTATTTTTAACATATTTATCTCTAAATTTTGGTTGATAAGTAGAAAATGTGCACTTTAATAACATAAAATACTATTATAAAATATAAAGGAATTTATTCAGACAGTTGCTAGTAACTTATTTTAGCTATGAAATTCTTATTTAGGAGAAATAGTCTAAAAGATAAACTATTATAAGGACTTCTAGAACAATGTTAATAAGCATCTAATAAACTGTCTTGATTTTATATTCATGCGACAACCTAAAAAAAAGCAATTATGCATTTCAGTTCCTTAGTGAATCAATTTTTAAGTACTAAATAAAATATTATTATAATAGGCTAAATAACTAATAAAGGGCAGGAAAAACTGCTTTGAGTCATATATTAAGGGAATTCACTTTTAGATAATGTAGTCATACCTTAGTTGATGGGCAGGTCTCCTGGTGTGGGGGTTTCCTCCGGTGCTGGGGTTTCCTCCTTCATCCCAAGACATGCTGCAGCTGCAGGTGGATTTCTAAATTGGCCCTAGGTGTGTGTGCGTGGTGCTGTTGTGCAGGTGGAAGGTTGTTGGCAGCTCGGCGCGTCGGACACCGTAAAACTCCACTGCATTTCATGTGCAACACAGGTGAGGTGACTGTATATACCGACCGTGAAAAAGCCGAAAGAAGAAGAAGTCATACCTTAGTTGATACTTTGAGAGAGGTAGTAATTTCCAAATTCTTCATGTCAGTCTTCTGTCTCTTTTTTTCCCTCACCTCCGACCAGATATTTTTTCCTGAAGCTCTTTTTAGGGAAGATGAATTTGCCCAGTCCATTTCATCGGGAAGTGGAATTATGTTGTTGTTTTTTGTGAAGGTTGTGGCTTCCTCTATGTTATTAAAAGATCTCATGTCATTATTGTATTGAATTCTTATTTTGGCAGGATAAGAGAGCTGTGTTTTGATTTTATGCTGCTTTAGAAGTTTTACTAATGGCCATGCTTTCTTCCTTAAATCCAGAACTCTTGTGGAATAATCATTATCAAATCTTAATAATGACTGTTTATACATAACAGGATTTTTCCACCATGCTGATCTCAATATTAGTTCTTTGTCCATAAAAGATAAGAATTTAATCACTATGGATCTTGGAGCAGACTTAGAAGAAACAGAAAGTGGCTTACCAATAGCTATGTGTGCTCTTTCTATTCCATAAGATAATCCTTCTTTTAATCCTAGAACTTCAGGTAGCCAGGAGTTCAAAAATGAGATAATGTCATATCCTTCAGTTTTCTCTGAAAGACCAAAAATCCTTATGCTTGTTCTTCTCTCTCTATTTTCAATATCATCCATTTTATTTATTAACCATGTATTTTGTTGTAACAAAAATTGGGTTTGTAGTTCTTCTTCTTTTAATCTCCCATCAACATCACTTAAGGAAGTCTCAATGTCAGAAATGTTTGTTTGTTGCTGTTGTAATATTTCTTTAAAAATTTCAGTTTGTTTTTGACAGCTATCTTTAAGACTTTCTAAGTTCTCAGAAAATCTTTCCATCTTTAATGACAAGTCCAGTAAAGTAGCAGATATCTGTTGCATCTCTTTTTTCAGTATAGAATCTGAGTGTGAGTTCTTTGAGTTACTCATTTTCAACAGCTTGTGGTGTCCTCTGAAGTATTTGACAGGAAGATTTCAGATTTTTTTCTTCAAAGTTGGTATTTTTATTGTATGTTACTTCTTCTTCAATAATTACTCAAACTTTTTTTAATATTTTTAGTTTTCCCTGTATTTTCTAGTAAGAGTTTGAAGAGCTCAAATTTAAGCTGCTTTCAGTTAGCCATTAGGCTCCGCCCCAGCATTTAATCTTCTTCAGTACACACCTGCCATCAATTAAAGTAGGATGTTCTTGACATTTACCCAGTTGCCTGCTACAGCAAAAGTCATGGTTTGCAGAAATCTTACAAAACATCAAAGGGATCTCATTTTTGAAAGGTATCAGTCAGGAGGAGGGTACAAAAAAATTTCCACAGCATTGGATAAACCATGGAACACAGTGAAGACACTCATCAAAAAGTGGAGAAACTATGGGACAATGTTGATGTTGCAAAGAACTGGATGCCCCTCCAAATTTGATGAAAAGACAAGATGTAAACTGGTCAGGGAGGCTGCCAGTAGACCTACAGCTACACTGAAGGAGCTGCAGGAATTTCTGGCAAGTACTGGTTGTGTACTACATGTGACAACAATCTCCCGTATTTTACAAACGTCTGGTCTATGGGGTAGGGTTACAAGACTGAAGCCTTTTCTTACACAGAATAACACTAGGCCCAGGTAAAATTTGCAAAACAATACATCAAGCCTCCCAAAAGCATGTGGGAAAATGTGTTTTGGTTTGATGAGACTAAGGTTGAACTTATTGGCCACAATACCAAAAGGTACGTTTGGCACAAAACAGCACTTCCCATCACCAAAAGAACACCATCCCCACTGTGAAGCATGGTGGTGGTAGTATCATGCTTTGGGGCTACTTTTCTTTAGCTGGAACTGGAGCTTTAGTCAAGTTGGAGGGAATTATGAACCGTTCCAAATATCAGTCACTGTTGGCCCAAAACCTTCAGGCATCTGCTAGAAAGCTGAAGATGAAGAGGAATTTCACCTTTCAACATGGCAATGACTCCAAGCATACATCCGAATCAACAAAAGAATGGCTTCACCAGAAGAAAATTAAAGTTTTGGAATGGCCCAGCCAGACCCAAAACCTAAATCCAATAGAAAATCTGTGGGGTGACCTGAAGAGAGCTGTGCACAAGAGATGCCCTCCCAATCTGACATATTTGAAGTGCTTTTGCAAAGAAGAGTGGGCAAATATTGCCAAGTCAAGATGTACCATGCTGATAGACTCCTACCCAAGAAGAATGAATGCTGTAATGAAATCAAAAGGTGCTTCAACAAAGTATTAGTTTAAGGGTGTGCACAGTTATGCAACCAGCTTATTGTATGTATTTCATTGTTTATATTTTTCCCCTAACAGATTTCTTTGTTTTTAAGTTGAACTGTACAAGTTGTATAGGTTGAATTGTATAGGTAACATTAAAGGTGGGAACACTTTTGAAATGATTTATTGTGGTCTCATTTTTATATCACAAAAACCTGGCATTTTTATATCCAGTGTGTGTGTGTGTGTGTGTGTGTGTGTGTGTGTGTGTGTGTGTATATATATATATATATATATATATATATATATATATATATATATATATATATATATATATATATATATATGTATATGTATATACATACACACATATACAGATATATATACACATATATCTGCACTCGCAGATATGAACATATAGATAGATAGACAGACAGACAGACAGACAGACAGACAGATAGATAGATAGATAGATAGATAGATAGATAGATAGATAGATAGATAGATAGAAGTAAATATACATAGACAGACAGGCAGTACACAGTGTGGCCAAATTTAACTAACTGTGAATTGCCAATGACCCGAAAGAAGTGGTTAAGTACTAATACAAATAGTATATATTTAAACTTTATGGTAAAAAAAAGTGAACATAGTGTAAATGAACACTGTTGATTTAAGTTGCAGAGCTCCTTTACCTTAATAGGACACATTTCTTTAAGAACAGAGAGACAGAGGGAGAGAGGTTAAGAATTTTCTATTTAGCCTGAGAAATTGTAATTAATGAACAATTAAAGCTTTAAAAATGACAGCCAAGTTAAGCATCTATATTTCATTCCATTTACCAGGATGACAAGTAGCAGTCACTGCTGTAGCTGGAGGAATGGTGGCAGTGGCCAAATCAAAGTTTATGCCAGGGACAGTTCCACAAATAAAACAGCTAACCAGAACAGAGAACCTTCAGGCATATCATTTTTTTTGTGTGGCAAAGTTTACCCAACTGCTTGATGACCATCAGCTCTCACCTTCCCAGCCAATAGGTCTCTTGTTCCCTCTCACTGTGGCAAGGGTTGACAGGCATGAGCCATCATTCAGATAGTCAAAAGGAGTGGTTCATGATTTCGAGTATTCAGCATTCCCATTCCCATGAGCACTCAGTGTAATGCAGAAGAGTGGAAATGCAGCAGGCTGTCTGCGAATGACATCCCCTCACTTCTTTTCAGAAAACTTTGCACTGATCACATGAAACATGAGAGAAGGTTTCTCCTACCACCAGCAGGGAAATGACACCTCCATAATCTGGTCATGAGTGCCTACAAACTTTACAAACAATGAGAAGGTGAATGGCCATCTCCCCTTCATTTATCCCCTCTTCCAGCTCCTCCAATGGCAGAGCCAATATTCAGACCCTATTTGCCTGAGTAGCAGTCAGGACTCCATCCTTCTGCATCATGCAGCCATGCTACCAAGAAGCATAATTTTCTGCTTTTGAGTAGTATGTCCACTAGGAGGGATGAGAATGAACCAGCTTGGCCATAATCCTTTCAGCCCAGTTTAGCACAGAACCAACAGAGGCCTTTATGGAAATGGAGGGGATTGAGCATCAGGATTATAAAAAGGTTTAAGAGACTTTGCTTTCCAGAGCTGGTGTTATTTCACAGACACATGCTTAAAAGTTTCATGGCTAGACTTTTTTTTCTCAAACATTGTAAGATAACTCATGTTTGACATACAGCATATGATTACTTTATGAATATATCACAAGGGTCAAAATCCTAAAAATAAAATGGTAGACGTGTTAACTGCTAATAAATTTATCAGCTCTTTACCTCCTGTTTTAAGAATGTGGGTGTGTCAAACTGATGTTAGGGACTGTGAATGTTTTGTAGTATTAATAATAAGATTGCTAGATCCTGAAACTATGTATAGAACTGAGCAGTCTAGACCTGTAGTAAAACCTGTGTCAAGAAGTGTAGACAAACAAAAAAGTATCAATTGTAGACCTACTCTGTTTTAAATGTGAGTAAAAAGTGTTTCATTATGTGAAAACCATAGAATGTGCTGTATTACCTACAAGAATGGATGAGACTGCATTATATTGCTGTTTTACTGCAAAATTAATTGCATGCAATATCTTAATTGGTGACAGAGCCATGCAAAGCTTCTAGATTCAGGCCGCATGGTTACACTGAATAAAGATCAATATGCATACAGGAATAAAACCCTTACTAGCAAAGGTGTACAAATAATTTGCATTCATAGAGATAAACAGAATCCCATTACTTACATAGACCCCTGGATTCACTATGCCCTGCATGGCGTGCATGATTAGTGCAGGAGCTCACGCAGGCAATATGTCTGCCGTGCGATCCAGGAACAGCCTGCAGGAGCGTGCATGAGAGTTCCTGCACTAATCATGCACGGACTAAGCCCTGGTATGCAAATCACCCCATTTGCAGGAGAAATTCATGCAAATGAGGTTATTTTACAATCCAAGAAGCTTGCAATAGTCCGTGCAAGACTACTGCTAGCTGCAGAAATGTACTCGGTTAGTAATCAAGTACATTTCTGCAAAATCCAAACTGGAGCTATGACAGCTCCAAATAAAGGCTGCATATCATTGAGGAGGCATGCCATTGGCCAAGTATAAGGCCATTGGCATTGCAAACAAAAAAAAAAAATAAAAACAACTTTATTTTTTTTCGCAGATCTCGGCAGTTTAAGCATAGGGCGGTGGCGAGCAAACGGGATCAGGAGGAAAATAATAAAACAAAACTAAAATAAGCATTCTAACTAAAATAAGTATTCTGCCATGCAAGTCAATGGCAGGCAGAAGACAACCTGGCCAGTGAATAGTGGTTGCTAAGGGGGGAGGCTCAGTGTGACACACGTAACTATGCATTAGCAGGCAAGCCTATGCAAATGAGGGGAAGGATATTGAATCCCAGTTTTTCATAGCATGTGAGTCAGGTCCCAACAGTGTAAAAGTATGAATAGCTGAGTGCCGCACACTGGGTTTTACAGAAAGAAAAAAGAAGTTAAACCAGGAAATAGCAGCAGTGTGCACATTTGAGCACTCTGTTTGTGCAGCGCGTACATGGGCTTAAAAAAGGCAGCAATGGGAAGGGAAAACAGCAGTAGGAAGGTAATCAAGGAGAACTAGCTTAGCTGCCAAGTGAAATGTATCAGAACCAGCCAATTACACAGGCAGCAGACCTGCCCAGCCCAGAACACTACTATAAACTAAGCAAGCACCCTCCCCTCTGTTTTTTCCCACACTCTACACCACCGGTGTAAACAAGCAGGGAACTTTTAACACTCACAACAGCAAAATGTTAGGGGCTGCAATAGCTATCATACAACTTGCAGAAGAGGCTGATGGTGGTGAGGATGTGAATGCTGCCGAGCAATCCACAGTGTGGAGACGGAAAAGAGTGTACAGACCCAGGGTAACCTACCAAGGGCTACATGAGCTGAAGATAGTGGAGTGCTATAGGGTGGACAGGGACCTCTTACAGCAAATTGTTGAGCTGTGCCAGCCGTGCCTCACACACAGAACTAACAGAGGGGAACCCATCCCAGTGGATACCAAGGTATGTGTAGGCCTAAGAATACTAGCTTCAGGTACCTTCCAAAGGCCAACTGGGGATATGATGGGGATTACACAGGCATCAGCATACAGGGTACTCCACCATTTCCTGGATGCCATGACAGCACGTCGGTGAGCACATATATTTCCCCAACACCCGTGAGGTGTTGGCCAGCAATATGCATCTCTTCCACCGAATAGCAGAATACCTTGAGGTAGTTGGTGCAATAGACTGCATGGACATAGGCATCAAAGCACCACCCGGTGAGCGGGGTAGGGTCTATTTCAACCGCAAGGGCTTCCCCTCCATCAACTGTCAGGTTGTGTGCAATGCCCAGGGCATAATAATGAACATGTGTGCTGGCTGCCCAGGAAGCTATCTCGATTCCCACATCTGGCATCTGACGCAGCTGTACCAGAGATTTGCCAATGGGGACATCCCACACAGTCACCTAGTGGGGGATGCTGGATACACACTGGAGGCATGGCTGATGACACCCATCAGAAATGCACACACACCCGAACAAGAACTCCATAATGCGGCACATGCACAAACAAGAATCATAATAGTGCATGCTTTCGGGATGCTCAAGTCATTGTTCCAGCGTCTGGACACATCCAGTGGAGCCTAGCAGTACTCACCAATTACATGTACCAAAATTGTCCTTGCATTGGAAACAGCTGCAGCAGGAACAGCATGGGGCAGGGTCACACAGCCCCCCACCATTGCCAAAGCCTGAACAGGCACAGAGAGACTTGGGGGAGGAACAACCTGAGCCTGCCCCAGTAGGCAGAAGGAGGCATGCCCAGTATGCCCTGGCCTTAGCAAAGAGGCAACACATAGCACATACACTGACACAGGAGGGACCTAGGGAATAACACCTCTCTCTGACTGTCACATACAGTAAAAGGGATGACAAACATTACACTACCTATGCCTAACCATGTGTAGGGAGTGTATTATGTGCATCTGACATAGGCAGCCCTGCAGCACCACCCTCAATACTGGGACACCCACAAGGTAAGTGACTCACACATGCCAGCTGGAGGTGGGGCGGTCACATACCCAACAACAGTCACAGCCAGCTGGACAGGTGTAGACAAACGCAAACAAATGCTGCACTATGGCCTCTGAATGAGGCCTAGGGGTAACCCCCCAGGCCTACACAGACAGACTACAGCAGGCCAGGCAATGGGATGTCAGTTGTGAAGGCTAGGAAGTCAGAAACTAATATGTAGGTAATTAAAAGCTAAGAACTGTAGTACACGGGTATGCCCCTAGCCAGCAGGATAGGTAAGACTACAGACTGAAATGTAGTACCCAGCATACCATTACAGTCCTAGCAAATGTGTACAAGTGTCAGGTGTGCCCCCCCATCCTACGTAGAGAGATAGTAACAGTCAGGTGTGCCCCCCCAATTCTGTGTAGAAATGTAGAAATAGTCAGGTGTGCCCCCCCATCCTACATAGAAATATAGTAACAGTCAGGTGCACCCCCCCAAACCTGTGTAGAAATATAGAAATAGTCAGGTGTGCCCTCCCCCCATCCTACATAGAACTATAGTAACAGTCAGGTGTGCCCCTCCACACCTGTGTAGAAATATAGAAAGAGTCAAGTGTGCCCCCCCATCCTGAATAGAAATATAGTAACAGTCAGGTCTGCCCCCCCAAACATGTGTAGAAATATATAAATAGTAAGGTGTGCCCCCCCATCCTACCTAGTAATTTAATAGCAGTCAGGTGTGCCCCCCCACACCTCTTTATAAATGTAGGAACAGTCAGGTGTTCCCCCCCTGCTATGCAGAAATGTAGTAACAGTCAATGCCAAATGATCGATGGATACCCTGCAGAGACAACATGCTACCTGTTGGTGTACAACACAAAGGTCAGCTCTGCAGCACAAACTACCTGGACACGATCCACACAGTCAATGCAGATGGCCATACTGGGCATGGTCACACACTTAGAGAAATGAAGGCAATGTCAGTCATCAACATACTGAAATGTCATAGTGGGCATGCACACACACTCAGAGAAATGAACGCAATGTCAGTCAACAACATACTGAAACTGAAATGTCATAGTGGGCATGCACACACACTTAGAGAAATGAAGGCAATGTCAGTCAACAACATACTGAAAGGACATACTGGGCATGTTCACACTCTTAAACACATGAACTCCATGACTGCAAACACCAGTGGACCAGACATATGTGGTAGTTGCAGTTGTTAGTGCAGACACTCATCAGTATGCACCACTCATGCCTTTGACACACAGTGGACAGGAATACAGACATATATGTCAGGTCAACACACTATAATAAGCCAAAGGTAGGCATACATAGCTGTGTGGAAGAGGGTGACTGTGACAAGGAGCCACCCAGGCCTGTCCCACCCAGCATACAGCCAAAGGGTCCAAAACACATGAGGTGCAGATGTCACTCACTGCAGATACCAGTCACCAGTATCTGTCAGCATTACAGACTATGTGGTGCATGCAACTAACAGCTGTATACACGTATCTGTGACATATGACCCCATGTGTGCCGGCATGTGGCATGTCAACACCGAGATGAATGGGTCATGGCCCATTCACACACTGCCCTCCCCATAGCCCTACTATGAAAAGCCTGCTGAGCTCATCCAAAGTGAAATATGCTTTGGTAGGGTTGTAGCACCGTAATCCCCATGGAGTGTCCCAAAACTGTGCAATGCTGTAGTGTGATAAACTAGTTAGGTAGGTGTTCTAATCCCCAACCTGACAACTGTGTGAGTCTGTGTGTGTGTGTGTGTGTGTGTGTGTGTGTGTGTGTGTGTGTGTGTGTGTGTGTGTGTGTGTGTGTGTGTGTGTGTGTGTGTGTCTGTATGTCTATGACTGTGTAGAGAGCAATGCTTTTTAGGGTACTCACACCCCTTACAATTCATATACACACCTTTGGTAAGGCTGCTGATGTTACCCACATAGGAATACACCTCTGGGGAGATTGTAGTCCAGTAATCTCTGTAGCATGTCCTGTAACTGTGTACTGCTGTAGTGTGCTAAAGTGCTTAGATAGGAGTTCTAACGCAAGACTTGGCAACTGTGTGTGTGCATGTCTGACTGTGAAAAGAGCAATGCTTTTTAGTGCACTCACACTCTGTACAAGTCATATACTCAACTTTGGCAAGGCTGCTTATGTCACCAACATAGAATACACCTCTGGGAAGACTGAAGCCCAATAATCTCTGTAGCTTGCCCTATAACTGCATACTTCTGTAGTATGATAAAGTACTTAAATAGGAGTTCTAACCTCAGACTTGGCTACTGTGTGTGTGTGTGTGTGTGTGTGTGTGTGTGTGTGTGTGTGTGTGTGTGTGTGTGTGTGTGTGTGTGTGTCTGTCTGCCTGTCTGTTTCTAACTGTGAAGAGAGAAATGCTTTTTAGGGTACACACACTCCTTACAAGTCATATATTCAACTTTGGCAAGGCTGCTGATATCACCCACTTAGAAGTACACCTCTGTGAAGGCTATAGCCCAGTAATCTCTGTAGTGCATCCTGTAACTGCGAACTGCTGTAGTGTGACAAAGTAGTTAGATTGGAGTTCTAACCCCAAACTTGGCAACTGTTTGTGTATGTCTGTCTCTGACTTTGTAGACAGCAATGGTTTTTAGGCTACTCATACTCCTTACAAATCATATGCTCAACTTTGCCAAGGCTGCTGATGTCACCCACCTAAAAATACACCTCTGGGAAAGTTGTAGCCCAGTAATCTCCATAGCACATCCTGCTGTAGTGTGATAAAGTACTTAGGTAGGAGTTCTACCCCCAGACATGGCAACTGTGTGTGTGTCTTTGCGTGTGTGTATGTCTGTCTCTGACTTTGTAGAAAGCAATGCTTCTTAGGGTACTCACACTCCTTACAAGCCATATACTCAACTTTGCCAAGGCTGCTGATGTCACCCACCTAGAAATACACCTCTGGGAAAGCTGTCATTCAGTAATCTATGTAGCGCATCCTGTGACTGTGTACTTCTGTAGTGTAATAAAATACTTAGATAGGAGTTCTAACCCCAGGCTTGGCAACTGTTTATGTGTGTGAATGTCTGTCTCTGACTTTGTAGATCGCAATGCTTTTTAGGGTACTCACACTCCTTACAAGTCATATACTCAACTTTGCCAAGGCTGCTGATGTCACCCACCTAGAAATGCACCTCTGGGAACATTATAGCCCAGTAATCTCTGTAGCACATCTTGTAACTAAGTACTGTTGTAGTGTGATAAAGTACTTAGATAGGCGTTCTAACCTCAGACTTGGCAACTGTTTTGTGTGCGTGTCTGTCTGACTGTGAAGACAGCAATGCTTTTTAGGGTACTCACACTCCTTACAAGTCATATACTCACCTTTGGCAAGCCTGCTGAAGTCGCCCACTTACAATTACACCTATGGGAAGGCTAGCTATAGCCCAGTAATCACCATAGTGCATCCTATAACTGCGTACTGCTGTAGTGTAATAATCTATTTAGATAAGAGTTCTAACCCCGGACGTGGCAACTGTTTGTGTGCGTCTCTGTATGTCTCTGACTGTGTATAGAGCAATGCTTTTAGAGTACTCACACTCCTTACAATTCACATACTCAACTCTGGCAAGGCTGCTGATGTCACCCACCTATAAATACACCTCTGTGAAACTTGTAGCCCAGTAATCTCTGTAGCATGTGCTGTAACTGTGTACTGCTGTAGTGTGAAAAAGTAACAAGGTAGGTGTTCTAACCCCAGACTTGGCAAATTTGTGTGGGGGTGTTCATTTGTGTGTCTCTGACTGCATAGAGAGCAATGCTTTTTAGGGTACACACACCCCTTACAATTCATATACCCAAGTTTGGCAAGGCTGCTGATGTCACCCATCTAGAAATACACATCTAGGAAGGTAGTAGCCCAGTAATCTCTGTAGCACGTCCTGTAACTGGTTTCTACTATAGTGTGATTTAGAACCATGGTATGGTTACATCCCCACCCATGGCAGTTCTGGATGCTTTGTGTGTGTTTCAATGTCTGTGTATGGAGCAATGCATTATAGGCTAGTCACACTCAGCACATTTCAAATGGCCTACTTTGGCAATCCTGCTGATGTCATTCATTGTGAAATACACCTTTGGGAAAGATGTTCTCTAATAATCCTTGTGGTGCGTCCTCTAACATCTCTATATTGTAGTGTGATATAGATCTCTGGTAGGTGTTCTATATCCACACATGTTGGTTTTGGATGTTTTGTGTGTGTGTGTCACTGTCTGTGTAAGAAGCAATGCATTTTAGGCTAGTCACACACAGTACATTTCAAATGCCCTACTTTGGCAATCCTGCTGATGTTATTCATTCTGAAATACACCTTTGGGGAAGGAGTACTCCAGTAATGTCCATGGTGTGTACTACAACTGTGTAGTAATGTAGTGTAATAAACTAGTTAGGTAGGTTACTACTCCCAGACATGACAGGCGTGAGTGTGCATGTGTGTCTGTGTGTTTGTGTTTGTAACTCATATCCTGTGTAGAAGGGAGTTATGAGTGTGTGGCCAATGTGGAGTGGGTTTTGCATATTTCTTATATGGTGGCCCTACTATATATCACAACGTCCACCGTACAGGGATAACAGATGTGAAATAGCTGAGAGGCTGGGGTGCAAAGCCATACCCATACATGTGACATCAAGGCCAGGCATTCACAGTTAGAAACCCCAGTATTACCCAGAGCACACTTTCAACCGGTGTCTCATACACACACACATGCCTAGGCAACAGCCAATATGTGGACAGTATACTGCATATTGGCCACTGATACTAGCTATGGAGTGATAGCAGTGGGCTACAGAGGGCATGTCACCCTGTCCATCTGTCCAATATGCACATACATGCAGACAGTGCACTTCCACCATGTCCTCCAATGGACACCGGCACCACCTGTGGTGCCATCACGTGACCAACAACAGACATACCATGCCTGACAACATGCCCTGTATGGACAGATGCCACTGACACCAGGGAATGTTGCTAGCATGCTTTCAATGTAGGTGCAGGGTAAACCTGCTGGCCATTGCCAGTTCCTGACACAGGTGGGCAAGATTGGCACATCTGATGATAATCTGTGTCCACAACATGGGCCAGACACCCCAGGTACAGTTCCACATGTCACTGTACATGCATGTGGGAGGAGTGCACATCCCAGACACCGTCCATGTCACAGGCTAAGGAACACATACATGGAAAGCAATGCACATCATTGGCCACACACAGTAGACACCTAGGTGACTTGATGGGGGATACAATACCCACCTGTGTGGGTAAATGCAGAAACTACAGCCTTGAGCCACACTTCAAACCATTGTCATGTTGCCTAATGCCAAGGTATACCCATCATCTACCCTTGTATAGCCTGCTGGCACAGTCGACCACCACACACCCGTGCAGACATGCACCAATGCATGTCAGTAATGGCACCCTGTGTGTTTGTGTGTGTGTTGTATGGTGTGTATGTTCACATCCACACTCACTACAACCCCCATGGGCATACTGAAGCATGCTGTCTGATTTCAGACACTCCTCATACCCTTTTCCCATACATCTTCCATATGACCCATGTGGTGCATGTGATACCTGCACAGTGATGTGTTCTGGCAATCCCACTACTGATGGGTTGTACACCTGGGCCTGCCAAGTGTGTCAATGTGTATGTGTCCCTGTGAGAGTGTGGCTGTGTTGACACTTGCACCTGTACATGCAGACAGGCACATGTACGTCACCTACCATATAGCTACCGTATCCCTGTTGCAGATGACACTCACCATCACATATATGTTCTGAGGGATCCGCAGCAGGTAGCCCATGTGGCCCATCTAATAATTGCATAGAACTGTGATAGCACTACATAGTTGTCAAAGGTTCAATACCCTGTACTGGTAGGTGTGTGATACTAACATGCTTCAGTTTTAGTCTCCCACCCCTCCCTGACATGTCTCTGCCTCTCCCACTCCCTCTCTGGTGGATGAGGAGACCTACACCTGCTTTACTTAGGCAGCAGCATGTGTATTTTAAGTGATGATCATGATCAGCTGATGGCCTTAGCACATATTGCAGCCCTCCCCCAGCTGACTGCATGTGAAACAGCTGTGGTCACATTCCTATAGCCAATTGCATGGAAACACACTCCAATATTTAGGAACATCTTGGTGGTGTTGGCCCTTATCATTCACTGTGAGCAGGATCTAGACCTGTCATTTGGCAAATAGCATCTCAGATGGATTGTGGATTTACCTCTAACAACCTACACTGTGGAGAGAAGACAACAAACAGGAGGGGGATGTGCCTGACCTGACTACAGACTGTAAGTGCTGATATACTGCATTTGGTGTAATTTTGGTTTAACACTGTTTGTGTGGATATGGCTGTCATACATGTAGCAATACCTGCCATGTCAGTTCCATGTTTATGAGGAATCCCCATCTGCAGGGCTATCTGCAGACTGGGCAGTGTGGTGACTTTGGTTTCATGTGTTACCCATGGAGCATCTATCCATGGACTGCAGAAGGTAGTGTGAGGATTGCAGTCTGTAGAAGGTGAAAACCGTGATAGTTTCTGATGTCATATACCTCATAGGACATATGTTGCAATAAACCCTGTTACTACAGTAAATGTATGAGGTTATCACAGCAACATGTCAATATTGGTCCAGTGTATGTGCTTCCAGCCACACCTCTGTCAACCTTTGTACATATGTTATGCATGAAGTGGTGCATATGTGTTGTACATCATAATTAGTGTCATCATACCTGATAACAAGCCAATGATATATCCAACTGTACATGTTACGTACAGTAGGGGTAATATTTCATGATATAGCCTGGACATTATGTGGATGTTTGTACAGTACTGAGGTCTGTGTACTGATGGTGAATGTCAACAGTGTGTGTATTGTTAATATGTACTTCAGCCTGTGTACAGACTGTGGTATATGTCATTGTTCTAGTTCCCATCCTATCTGATGTTACATGCTGCTCCACTGTATGGTACTGTATTGCCGTTCATGTTTGTAGGGCCATACACACACATGTTCCATACCACAGACAGCCATCAGACCAAACCGTGTAGCAGCCCAGTACATGTAGGGTCAGTCCATAAGTGGCACATATGCAGATGATGTGGAACAGATAGTCCATATACTGTAATATTATGCTAGCTTACCATTTGTGCCTGTGGCTGTGTTCACATTGGTTGTGGTTATGCACTGTCACACAGGTGTATCTTACCATGTGCTGTGACATGCCTGTTGAGCCTGCTATATATGCAGGTACATGTGCATTCCCCCATAGGAGATGTAGGCCAGTATTAAGCCAGTCTGCCTGTAGCCTTCACAGTGCATTGTTACATG